>NW_027590109.1:900000-1057500 GCF_964213995.1 Mustelus asterias
AGGCATAGGACCCTTAAAAGGTGAAGGGAGAAAAGTTTGTGCGGAACCGTTAGAAATGACGGAGCTGCTTAATGAATACTTTACCTCGGTATTCACGGTGGAAAGGGATCTGGGTGGTTGTACTGCTGGTTTGCGGTGGACAGAAAGGATCGAGCATGTGGACATAAAGAAAGAGGATGTGTTGGAACTATTGAATGGCATCAAGGTTGGTAAGTCGCCGGGACCGGATGGGATGTACCCCAGGTTACTGTGGGAGGCGAGGGAGGAGATTGCGGAGCCTTTGGCGATGATCTTTGCATCGTCGATGGAGACGGGAGAGGTTCCGGAGGATTGGAGGATTGCAGATGTGGTCCGTATATTCAAGAAAGGGAACAGGGACAGCCCGGGAAATTACCGACCGGTGAGTCTAACCTCAGTGGTTGGTAAGTTGATGGAGAGGATCCTGAGAGACAGGATTTATGATCATCTAGAGAAGTTTAGTATGATCAAAAGTAGTCAGCACGGCTTTGTCAAGGGCAGGTCGTGCCTTACGAGCCTGGTTGAGTTCTTTGAAAATGTGACCAAACACATTGACGAAGGAAGAGCGGTGGATGTGGTCTATATGGACTTCAGCAAGGAATTCGATAAGGTCCCCCATGCAAGACTTCTTGAGAAAGTGAGAGGGCATGGGATCCAAGGGGCTGTTGCCTTGTGGATCCAGAACTGGCTTGCCTGCAGAAGGCAGAGAGTGGCTGTGGAGGGGTCTTTCTCTGCATGGAGGTCAGTGACCAGTGGAGTGCCCCAGGGATCTGTTCTGGGACCCTTGCTGTTTGTCATTTTCATAAATGACCTGGATGAGGAAGTGGAGGGATGTGTTGGTAAGTTTGCTGACGGCACCAAGGTAGGTGGTGTTGTGGATAGTTTGGAGGGATGTCAGAAGTTGCAGCGAGACATAGATAGAATGCAAGACTGGGCGGAGAAGTGGCAGATGGACTTCAACCCGGATAAGTGTGTGGTGATCCATTTTGGCAGATCCAATGGGATGAAGCAGCAGTATAATATGAAGGGTACCATTCTTAGCAGTGTAGAGGATCAGAAGGACCTTGGGGTCCGGGTCCATAGGACTCTTAAATCGGCCTCGCAGGTGGAGGATGCGGTCAAGAAGGCGTACGGCGTACTGGCCTTCATTAATCGAGGGATTGAGTTGAGGAGTCGGGAGATAATGCTGCAGCTTTATAGGACCCTGGTTAGACCCCACTTGGAGTACTGCGCGCAGTTCTGGTCACCTCATTACAGGAAAGATGTTGAAGCCATTGAAAGGGTGCAGAGGAGATTTACAAGGATGTTGCCTGGATTGGGGGGCATGCCTTATGAGGATAGGTTGAGGGAGCTTGGTCTCTTCTCCCTGGAGAGACGAAGGATGAGAGGTGACCTGATAGAGGTTTACAAGATGTTGAGAGGTCTGGATAGGGTAGACTCTCAGAGGCTATTTCCAAGGGCTGAAATGGTTGCTACGAGAGGACACAGGTTTAAGGTGCTGGGGGGTAGGTACAGAGGAGATGTCAGGGGTAAGTTTTTCACTCAGAGGGTGGTGGGTGAGTGGAATCGGCTGACGTCGGTGGTGGTGGAGGCAAACTCGTTGGGGTCTTTTAAGAGACTTCTGGATGAGTACATGGGATTTAATGGGATTGAGGGCTATAGATAGGCCTAGAGGTGGGGATGTGATCGGCGCAACTTGTGGGCCGAAGGGCCTGTTTGTGCTGTGGCTTTCTATGTTCTATGTTCTATGACTATGTGCTGCTGGTTCAATCATAGGCTTCGTCCTCGCTACATTGGCTGCTGATATGCTTAGCAGTGGGCCTAACTATAGCCAAGCAATGGAGAGACCAATGTGTTATTGGATGACAACATTTGGAATTTTAAAAAGCCTGCACATGAAGATTTCAACGGCTAAATTCGATGACGGGGTGATTCGGATCCAAATGTCTGCGGGCCGCAGTCTGCAGCAGCCGGGAGCAGCGGTTTCATTTCCTGTCATTTTTGCGGGCAACGCAAAGTTTTAACCAAATGGTAAGCAGCTGAAGAGCGGCATTATTTGAACACAAATATAAAGTGTGGCAACTCTGCTTTCAGCTATATGACAGAAAACATCGCCATCAAAATACCAAACATACCGCTATCTCAACGCCATGTTTTATTTCCATGATGTGAGCATAGCTCGCAAGGCCTTAAGAGAAGAATGAATGAACTAATTCAGTTGGATTTGTGAAATTAATTTTGCATGGCCACGTTTATGTAGGCATTCCACTGGGCTCCAAAAAATACCGGAGATAGAGTTCCAAATTTGCAGAGATGTGTAATCTATGCAAAACATATATATATATATATATATATATAGTGACGAGTGTTGAAACCCATTCATTTGCCAATCAGATGTGTTAGTTTTGGAATAAAGCACAGGGATTAGAAGGTTTTCCGAAATGTTTTCAGGCTAATACTTCGATTTCCATGCTCGCTGTCCACCTGGACTGGGGACATTTCATGATCTGACGGTGGGGCATCAGCTATAACAAGTGGACAAACTATTCACGCGGAGTAGATCAGTAAAACAATTCTCGCATCACGTTTCGACAAATAGGTGACCTGGGAGGCGGTGGCGGAGCGGGATTCTCTCTGGATAATATTCTAGAGACCAAGGGTCAAAATCTCCAAATCAAGTTTCAATTCCAGGCGGATTGAAACATTTGCACTGAATAAAATTCTGAAATTATATCTCCAATAGTGAACGGTAAAACCTTTGTCGACTGTCGCAAATTCCCATCTGGTTCAATCGGGTCTTTTAAGAAAGATAACCTTCTAGCCTGGACTGCCCTGCGTCCAACTCAAATGCAGAGCAATCTGATTGATTCTTCAATAATCTGAGATCACTGAGCAAGCCATTCCGTTCAAAGACAACCAGGGCGGCACAGTAGCCCAGTGGTTAGCACTGCTGCTTCAGAGCTCCAGGGACCTGAGTTTGATTCCCGGCTTGGGTCACTGTCTGTGTGGAAATTGCACATTCTCTTCGTGTCTGCGTGGGTTTCCTCCGGGTGCTCCGGTTTCCTCCCACAGTCCAAAGATGTGCGGGTTACGTTGATTGGCCATGCTAAAATTGCCCCTTACTGTCCTGAGATGCATAGGTTAGAGGGATTAGTGGTTAAAATATGTATGGGAATGGGGGTAGGGCCTGGGTGGGATTGTCGTCGGTGCAGACTCGATGGGCCGAATGGCCTCTTTCTGTACTGTAGGGTTTCTATGATGACGTGTGGGCAAATCCCCCAAATGAATTAATAAAAACTAAATAATGCTGAAAAGCAACGAAAATTAAAATGAGAACCTGGAAAATATGTAAGCTGGGTCACTTATCAATAGGACTATATACTATAGAAAACAAGATGTACTGCACCAGTTAAAATCAATCTATTACTGGTCCAAACTGCAGTATAGTTTATAATCACACTTTACAAAGAGAGTGAAGGGATGACAGAAAGTGCAATCAAGGTGCAATGGAACTGCTTCCAGGCATTATGGACTTCAGTTCTGTTGATATCTTGTGGAAGTTGGGCAAATTCTACTTGGAGAATAAAAGATTATCATCCGAATTGTGTACTTTCCAGATTCTGAAAAGCTGAGTTGAGAAACCGTTACCGAATTATTTTCGGTCTTTTTTTTTGAGTGATGTAGTTGTTACGAGGAGTGATGCTGCTCTGGAATCAATGCCGAAGTAACTACAGGGTCAGACTGTTCCGCCTTGGTTTTCCAGGATTGTTTTCATGTGGAGATGCCGGCGTTGGACTGGGGTAAAGTTGCTGAGCAGAGACTGATAGCCAAGTTCCGCACACATGAGGATGGCCTCGACCGAGATCTTGGGTTCATGTCACACTATCTGTAACTCCCACGACTTGCCTGGGGTTGCAAAATCTCACTAACTGTCCTGGCTGGAGACAATACACATCTTTTAAAACTGTGCTTAACCCTCTCTCAACTCACATTGTCCGTACGTTTAAGACTTGATTACCTGTAAATACTCACATTCCAAACATGATTTTGTAAATTGAGTTTGTGTCATTTTATGCCCTGTTTGTGAACAGAACTCCCACTTCACCGACGAAGGAGCAGCGCTCCGAAAGCTAGTGGCTTTTGCTACCAAATAAACCTGTTGGACTTGAGCCTGGCGCTGTGAGACTTCTTACAGGACTTTTGTTTCCTGCAAAAAACAAACACAGCCCAACAGCACTCACCCATCCGATGTACATGCCAACTCATGCCACATCTTGCAGTTATACCATGGCCTGTCATGTATTCCATGCGAACTGGTGAAACTCTATTCATCCCAATGCCCTTCATATAAAAACAAAACATCATTGTTGCTCTATTTAATTAATTGTGTTGGTGAGAAACGGACACTCTATAGCTGATATTCTGTGTATTGTCCCCATAGACTGGCATTGAGCTATTGTTTCATATCCAGGGATAGCTCATTCCTCGCACTTGAGAGAAATGTCAGACTGGATGACAAGTGTTGACAGGCAAGTTCCACTTAGGAGGCAAGTATTTAACGCTACGTTCGCGTATTGAAATTACAATTAATGAACCAACTTGGCAGCTGGATAATGCAGGGTGAAAGAGGCACCTGAGAGGACGACGGCGAAGGTGAGGGAAGGAGAAGCAGCCACGAATAAAGAAAGCGAGGAAGGGAGGAGGTGGGGCAAGAAAACGTAGTTGGGGGAAATATAGAATCAGAACGGGGAAAGCAAGGATCTGAAAGAAAGGAGGAAACCATGAGAGGGGATGTTATTAGAGAGATGTAAGTACCAGATATATATATCGGAAGTGAGAAAGCGAGATCGTATTTCCCAGAGTAGAGAAATACTTGGCAATGAGAATTGAGAGTATTTTTCTAAACGGTCTGTGGAAAAGCTCAAAGGTAGAGGCTGTCCACATTCCTATGTGAAAATCGTTTGGTCTTGAGCTGTCTTCAATGCTTCCAGGCCAATCATCATCAAGAAGATAATGACTGGACAAAATGGCGATTCAGTGAGAGAGTATGGACAGCTGTACTGGCAGTTGGTGGGTCACATCTAGAGACTGGGGCTGCCAGAGACAATGAGACGGAGAGAGAAAGGGAGAGAGAGAGAGAGAGCGCGAGAGAGATGTCAGAGAGTGAAAGGTGGGAGGGTGGGTGGGTCACATAAAGCGCATTAAGAGAGGGATTAATTTCATGTAACATTGTAAATGAAAAGAAGAATTTTGCACCAAGCAACAACACAGAATGTCTCTGTACATATATTAGGTCGCTACTGGGTTGTTATCACAGTTGAAATGGTGGAAAGAAATGGATTCAATTAATTTTCCGTAACAACATTCCTCAGTCAGTGTTGACATAATATCTGCACAGCAAGCTTTCAAAATAATGGTCTATGAATGAATATTGGCCAAAAGACACTGGGGAGAACTGTGGAGTTCTTTTTCTACGAGT
This sequence comes from Mustelus asterias, assembly GCF_964213995.1. NCBI lineage: Eukaryota > Metazoa > Chordata > Chondrichthyes > Carcharhiniformes > Triakidae > Mustelus > Mustelus asterias. The sequence goes on from NW_027590109.1 coordinate 905,498, forward strand.
ATCAGTGGGATATGTACACGGGAAGAAATTTGAATCTCATCAGACAAAAATGAAGAAAACTGAGCAAAACTCCAATTGGCACTTCATTAGAATCCTTTTCCACACAAGGAGATGTCAAGATCAGGTATCAGCCGCCCGAGCGAAAAATGGAAATAAATTAAAGAGCAAATTTTGAAAAGGGGCTTTCATAAGTATTTCAAAGTGAATCAAAAAGAAACGTAATGAGTAAAGAGCATATGTTGAATAGATACAATTCGGTGGCTCTTTCAAAGAGCCGACATGGGGACGATGGGCGAAATGGCAGCCTACTTAAAGAATTATTATTACTTTAAGCACGGTGAAGATTTCAGTTTGAAATTCACCGAATCAATCATTAGACAGATATGACTTTGACTATCACCAAAATGACACATAAACCTTGGAGAATGATTTATTATTTGATTGCAGTCACTGGTCTTCTCAATTAATGAACCATTCATTTAACATGCTAATGTTAGGACCCGAATGTCCCTGTGACCATTAACCACGAACAACAGGGCAACAGCATATAAACAACATCCCTGATCCACTGGTGAAACTGTGACACTGAGGTGGTTAATGGAAAATGAGGAATACTTTCCTGTCGCTCTTTGGTTTCCGACTGCTGCTGCATCGGTCAATGCTGATAAACGAATGAACGCAAGGGATTTGCTTGCGGATCAGTACGTTTCTCAGTAAAGGATCTACTGAAACGTCTCGAGGAACATTTGTAGGCCTTTCGGTCCTTCAAGGCTGTATTATCATACCAACAGAATATAGCTGATATTTGGCTAAAATTAATCAGCCCCGCTTGGCTGGACAGCCGATAATGGTCTGCTCAAATGGAAATGTAACCATGTCAGTTCTAAACTTTGAACAAAAAAAATCGATGTTTTAACGTGCGTCAGTTAACCAGCCTCGGGTATTTTAGTTGCCCATACTTCCCCTCAGTGATACGGTGGTTTAATCATCGAGCACAGTTCAAAACCCCCGCAGGCACTCTCTTCCCTGTGTCTGTAACATACTCGAACATAAAAACCCTCCCTCATTCTAATCACTTTTCTTCTCATCCTTCAAGCCATTTTTCGAAACGAAAATCTTCCAACAAGATTGGATCCACATTTAACAGAAATTTGTTTTTGTGATTTGCTGGTAGTTTTATTTCCAACATGTTCCTAGGAGGCAGACTGGGGCGTTGTTTTCTCAACGCTAAAAACGTTATATGTTGTGTCAAGATTCAACTCTGGTCTGCACATGAATTTGTGACACAACACTGGGAACGCAGTACATGGTTCCAGCCTACCCCTAACATGGGCACTCCTCACTTCGGCTACTTTGCACAAATACAGTTGCTCCTATTGTTGGTTAGCTCACGCATGGAACTGCTCGAAAAATATTGATCAAAAATGATAATTTGGCGACAGTCTTAAAATAGCCGAAGAGAAGGGGATAGGATGACCGAGGACATTCCACAGCTTTGTTCACAGCAACCTGTCGGCAAGGCTGCTAATGGCATATTGCTCACACAAATGTCAAGCAATGTACACCAGCACACAAAGTGCATTGCTCGCTTGGAGTGTGCAAACAATTCGGTTAAGCAGCACCAGGAGAAGCAATTGCTTACCGAGTCACAATTTTCTTAGGCCGAGGACCCTTGAGATTCTTGGGTAGTGGCATCAATTTATCCTTTTGGATTTTGTTTGGCAGGATGTTAAGAAAATGAAGGAGTCTGTTGAGCTGAGCAACTTCAAGAAGAGGAAAACGAAATTCTCGCATAATGTTCAGACACTTTAATGTGCTACAATTTTCGTCCTTTTGGGGAAGCTTATTTTCTGCCGAATCGGGATTCAATGCCTGCCAATCAGATGGAGGACAATGTTAATTCCTGTTATTCGGATCTCTGGATGATTTTGTCTATGCAATGACACACTGACACTATGCTTTTTAAGTCATTCGAATGAAACTCGCTGCATTTATCACTGCTGTCCCTGTCTCATTTCTCACTCTGGTCACTCTGTCAGCATATTAACAGTGAGGGTAGGATGGGTATTCAAAGGCCGGGTCGCACTGGTATCGTGCAGCTCCAAAATTGTCGTCCTCACAGGATCGTACCTTGCATGGAATGTCCTAGTTTTACCCACCAGGAGCAAACCACTAAAGTTACACATTGTGGAGAGGTTCAAGCTGCGAATTTCTCAGCATCAACTCCAAACTATATGATGTATTATGGCATCAGGGAAAATATTGGAAACGAATGCTTTTGTTACGAGCACAGACAATCCGTTCTCAGCTGTTGAGTGTGTATCTCTGTATGTGAACCTCCCCGTGGAAGGCCTACCGGGGAGAGTGATGGCACTGGTTGGAAGCGCAGGATAAAGTCATTGATCGAAAAAAGTAGTTTAATAAATAAAGTAGCATAGATTCCGTCAGAGTAAATAAAAGGGTGTCACATTCGCAGGACGAATAGGATATGCACGTGGCAGATACGGCATATTGGCTAAATGTTGGCTCTATTGTTCACAATTACCATTGCAGCTCAGCCGGAGAAGTGCACCTTTGTGTTCCATTCCACCTGTTCTACCCTTTTACTTTGTCCTGATTTAATGTGAGTTTGTTTACTTGGTTTGGTTTGACCTAAAAAGAGGTCCACCTGTTCTACAGCGGAAAATATCGATCCTATATTACATTACATTGCTCAGAATATGACATCTAGTTGTACTGTAAGCTTGCACAAACACCTCAATTCCAAGCCGTTTATCAAAATAACATATCCAGCTTTCAGTCCGAAGAATATCGCTATGCAGGATCCCACTCCAATGTTCACACTGTCACATCCAGTTGTACAGCAGAAGAACATTCCACATTTCCAGCCCACACGAGTGTTCACATTAACATATTCAGCAGTATTGAAGAACAATAGCTCTGTGATCATTTTCATTCCATAGTTCACATTAACGCCCCCAGTTGTGCTATAGAGGAGCATTTATTTGTACAATGAAACCCTGTTTCTTTTTCACATCCAGCTGCAGGACTTATTAAGAACTATGTTTTCCAATCCATTAGATTGATCGGAATAACACATTTCACTGTGTGCAGAAGAACGTTTCTGTCTTACACTGTAGTTTACTGTTAACAGTAGCACATCAATCTGAATTGAATATGATCAACTAGATGGTGTATTCCATTTGACTATGCAGAATAAGGCATCCAACTGTCCTGACATCTGAAATACCTCTGGGCAGCAGTACACAATATTGTTCAGAATAACATATCCAGAAGAAGAACTGCTCCAAGTAAAATGGTTTACAATATAGTTTACAATAGCATATCCAGCTCCTATGAAGAACACCCTTTGTCGCATCCACCGATTTCACAAAGACAAACCCTGTAGTATTGTTGAAGAGCATTTCCAATCCATTCCAATTATTTTCTCATAATAACAGATCCAACTGTACCCCGGAACTACGTCTCTGCCTTCACTTTCAGCCTGACAAATACAATTCCATCAGTATTCTAGAAGAACTTCTGTGTTGCAAGACAACGTTCAGACTGAGGCCTCAAACTGCTCTGTGGAAGGACATCTAATTTTGCATTCTTGTCCATTGTTCAAAATAACATATCCAGCTGTGCTCCCGAAGATACCTGCAGTCCATTCCAGTTTTCTTCACAATGTGGGAACAAACATTGCTGCGAAGCAACATCTCGTTTCAATTACAATTTCTTGTCCACGTTGACACAACCGGCTTTTCCATAGGAGACAATGCGTCTGTGAATTTTATCTCTGCTTCTCACAGTAACACAATCTGTTGTAATGCAGATGCCACACTGCCAGGGATCAAACTAAGATTTCGGCTTTTGCGACTGTCTTTGTGGAGTTTGCGAGTTCTCCCTGTGTTTGCATGAGTTTCCTCGGGGTGATCTGGATTCCTCACACAGCCCAAATATGTGCAATTTCGATGGAATAACCATGCTAAGTTTTCCCTTGAATGTCCAAAGATGTGTAGGTTAGGTGAAGTAGACCTGGTAAATACGCAAGTTTACGGGGTTACAGTAGGAAGTTGGCCTGAGTAAGTTGCTCTTTTGGAGAGTCGTCGCAGTCTTAATGGGCCGAATAACCTACTTCCTTACTGCAGGAAGTCTATGATCCTATCCTTCTATAAATGTTTTCTCTGTTTTACATCAGTTTATTGGTCAGAGTTACACATCAATCTGTATGCCAGAGTTTTCTGTTCTCCATTCCACTCCATTGGACACAATTACACGTGTGTGTTCGTGTGCTTGTTTGTGTGTGTGTGTGTGTTTCTGTGTGTGTGCGTTTATTGTGTTACGAGGTTGTTCTCTTCACCGACGCTGCCAGTCCTGCAGAGCAAATCAAACAGTTCTTTATTTCTGTTTTTCACCATCTGCAGTATTTTGCATTCACTCCACTTCCAACTATCTGCACTAATGAAAATAACCACAGCTTCTCCAGTCTCTGCATGTGGTTGAAGTCCATGTTCTGACTCCTAAGAAAACAACGCCTGTCAATCTTGTGCCCTCGCCTTCTTACAAAAATGGGGTGGGCAGAAATCGACTCAATGTGCCAGTGGGAGATTTAAAGATAAACATTAAAACAAACATCTTGTGTTTGATTTGCAATTCTATGCGTCCATAAATGGAAGTCATGATGTGGAGATGCCGGCGTTGGACTGGGGTGAACACAGTAAGAGTTTTAACAACACCAGGTTAAAGTCCAACAGGTTTATTTGGTAGCAAATACCATTAGCTTTCGGAGCGCTGCTCCTTCATCAGATGGAGTGGAACATTTTCATACGCGTTTTCAATAACCATACGTATGACTGTGACGTTCTCCATTACTGCATTAATTAACTGGATCAGTTTCGGGCCATGGCCTCCCCTATTCCCAATTACTTCCATCACCGACCCTCACTCAACACATCTATACCGGGTAAAAAGCTTCGGATTGTAACAGATTAACTGAATCTGTTTGTTTGGTGACTGTAATTAATGGCATTACCCATGGCACTTAACGGTGCCACTGGAAGCTTTCCTTCTTTTATTAATAAGGGATTCATTTCAATGAATTCTCCCATCGTGTCCGCAGATCGACCAGCTCAGGTACTAACAAGGCCCAAGTGCTCCAGATAGAGGGAGAAGGGAGATCATAATCTGAAAATAATGGATTGTAATCTTTCAACAACGTACCAGAAACTGACAACGCACGACTGCAATGTTACAGCAATGGATCAGAATGTGAAAACACACGATTGGAATGTCCCAACAAGGATGACCTGAGTGGGCCTGGAGGTCTGGAGTCTGTGTCAATGCGTCCGCTTCAATGCGAGGAGGTTAACGGTTAAGACAGATGAACTTAGGGCCTTAATACTTATGTGGAATTTGGATGTGGTTGCGGTGATGAAGACTTGGTTAAAAGAGGGAAAGGACTGGCAGCTGAATATTCCGGGGTATAAGTGTTTTAGGCGAGACAGAGGAGGGGCTAAAAAAGGTGGGGGAGTAGCGATATTAGTTAGGGAGCATATTACCGCGGTGCAGAGGGTAGACAACTTAGAGGGGTCATGTACTGAGTCACTGTGGGTGGAACTCAGAAACAGGAAGGGTGCAGTCACTATGCTGGGGGTGTACTACAGACCACACAACAGCCCACGGGAAGTGGAGCAAAAGATATGTTAGGAGATTCTGGATAGGTGAAGAAAATATAGAATTGTTGTAGTGGGGGACTTTACTTTCCCTGGTATAGACTGGAAAGTGCTTAGAGCTGGGGTTCCGGACGGGGAGGAATTTGTAAAATGCATACTGGAAGGTTCTTTGGAACATTATGCAGATAGCCCGACTAGAGAGGGGGTTATACTGGACCTAGTTCTGGGAAATGAGCCCGGTCCGGTCGTCAAAGTTTGGGTAGGGGAACCTGTGGCCAATAGTGACCACAACCTCTGTTAACTTTAGGATAGTAATGGACAAGGATGAGTGCTGTCCTACGGGCAGGGTGCTAAATTGGGGGAAGGCTAACTATAGCCGGATTAGGCATGAATTGGTGGACGTTGATTGGGATAGGATGTTCGAGGGTAAGTCCGCGTCTGGCATGTGGGAGCTTTTTAAGGAACTATTGATAAGGCTGCAGGATAGGCATGTGCCTGTCAAAAGGAAAGAAAGAAAAGGTAGGGTTCGAGAGCAATGGATAACCAGGGAAATTGAGGATCTGATTAAAATGAAAAGGGAGGCATACGTTAATTCCAGGCAACAGAAAACAGATGGAGCTCTGGAGGAATACAGAGAGAGTAGGAAAGAACTCAAACGGGGAGTTAGAAGGGCAAAAATAGGTCACGAGATGTTCTTGGCAGGCAGGATTAAGGAGAATCCTAAGGCATTCTATTCATACGTTAGGAACAAAAGAGTTGTCAGGGAGAAAATCGGACCTCTCAGCGACAAAGGAGTGGAATTATGCTTAGAACCCAAGGGAATAGGGGAGATCCTAAATGAATACTTTGCATCGGTATTCACGAAGGAGAGGGATGTGTTAACCGGGAGTGACTCAGAGCGAGGTGTTGACCGGTTAGAGAAAATCTCCATTAAAAGGGAGGAAGTGTGAGGTTTTTTAGGGAACATTAAAACTGACAAAGCCCCAGGTTCTGATGGCATCTATCCTCGACTGCTCAGGGAGATGAGAGATGAAATTGCTGGGCCTCTGACGGAAAACCTTGTCGCTTCTTTGGACACAGGTGAGGTCCCTGAGGATTGGAGGATAGCGAATGTGGTCCCGTTGTTTAAGAAGGGTAGCAGGGATAACCCGGGAAATTAGAGCTTGACGTCCGTGGTACGGAAGATGTTGGAGAGGATTCTTAGAGACAGGATGTATGTGCATTTAGAACGGAACAATCTGATTGGTGACAGACAGCATGGTTTTGTAAGAGGGAGGTCGTGCCTTACAAATTTGGTGGAGTTTTTTGAAGAAGTGACAAAAACGGCTCAGGAAGGAAGGGCCATGGATGTCGTCTATATGGATTTCAGGAAGGCATTTGACAAAGTCACACATGGCAGATTGGTTAAGAAGGTTAAGGCTCATGGGATACAAGGAGAAGTAGCTAGATGGGTGGAGAACTGGCTTGGCCATCGGAGACAGAGGGTAGCGTCCGAACGGTCTTTTTCCGGCTGGAGGTCTGTGACCAGTGGTGTTCCGCCGGGCTTTGTACTGGGACCTCTGCTATTTGTGACATATATAAATTATTTGGAAGAAGGTGTAACTGGTGTTATCAGCAAGTTTGCGGATGACACGACGATGGTTGGACTTGCGGATAGCGATGAGCATTGTCGGGCAATACAGCAGGATATAAATAGGCTGGAAAATTGGGCGGAGAGGTGGCAGATAGAATTTAATCTGGATGAATGCGAGGTGATGCATTTTGGAAGAAATAATGCAAGGAGGAGTTTTACAACAAATGGCAGAGTCATCAAGAGTATAGAAACACAGAGGGACCTAGGTGTGCAAGTCCACAAATCCTTGAAGGTGGCAACACAGGTGGAGAAGGTGGTGAAGAAGGCATATGGTATGCTTGCCTTTATAGGACGGGGTATAGAGTATAAAAGTCTGATGATGCAGCTATATAGAACGCTGGTTAGGCCACATTTGGAGTACTGCGTCCAGTTCTGGTCGCCACACTACCAGAAGGACGTGGAGGCGTTAGAGAGAGTGCAGAGAAGGTTTACCAGGATGTTGCCTGCTATGGAGGGTCTTAGCTATGAGGAGAGATTGGGTAAACTGGGCTTGTTCTCCCTGGAAAGACGGAGAATGAGTGGAGATCTAATAGAGGTGTACAAGATTATGAAGGGGATAGATAGGGTGAACGGTGGGAAGATTTTTCCCAGATCAGAAGTAACGAGCACGGGGGGTCACGCGCTCAAGGTGAGAGGGGCGAAGTATAACTCAGATATTAGAGGGATGTTTTTTACACAGAGAGTGGTGGGTCCTGGAATGCGCTGTCTAGTAGGGTGGTGGAGGCAGACACGCCGACATCGTTTAAGACTTACCTGGGAATGGAGGGATACAAACGATTGGTCTGATTGGACAAAGGAGTGGCACAGGCGTGGAGGGCAGAAGGGCCTGTTTTATGTGCTGTTTTGTTATTTGTTCTTTGTTTGTTCAAACGGCAAGAGTTTATCGTCTTACCTTTGGTATGCTTTTACATATTACGATGTGTTATTATTAAAACATCGGTTAGAATATGCACTTTTCATTATTCAGTACGTGTACTATTCCTTCCTTGCTATTGTTGGGGTACCTGGTATGTCTATCCATCAAGCTACTTGCAATAGCTTATGCAATTTTCAGCGATGCTAAAATTGTTGTCATTTGCTCTGTCCACGTGCTGCTTTTTTCCGCCTCTGCAAAGTGGAAGTTTCCAACTGTTCTTAATTCGAGGTGGCATAGTGGCACAGTGGTTAGCACCGCTGTCTCACAGCGCCAGGGACATGGGTTTGACTCCTGGATTTGGTCACTGTCTGCACGTTCCCCCCATGTCTGAGTGGATTTCCTCCGGGTGCCGTGGTTTCATCCTCCAGTCTGAAAGACGTTATTGTTAGGTACATTGGTTATGCTAAATTCTCCCTCAGTATACCCGGCGCCGGAATGTGGTAACTAGGGTATTTTCACAGTACATTCATTGCAGTGTTAATGTAAGCCAGTGGTTCCCAAACTTTTTTTCACGTTCGGAATAAAAATTTCCTCGCGCAACACCAAATTTTTTATTGATAAGAAAAACATTCAGAAACAAAAAAAAACTCCTCGCAGTGCTTGATTCATAACATAGAACATAACTACTTTATAATATGATCATGGGACATCCAGAATGTATAAAACAATGCAGCTACATAAAAACATGATTCATTCCCAAAATATACTTATAGACGAGCCTCTTACATATGTAACCTTAAGTAAGCATGCAAACTCAATGAGAGGTGTGAGCTTGTTTTTGTCAGGTTATCTCATATATATATATGGTCTAATTTGAGACAAACAAACTCTCATCTCTTCATCAACACAAAGAAGCCTTTCTCTTTACTGGTCTTTGACATTTGTCAGAGCTGAAAATCCCTGTTCACAACAATATATCGTGGAGAAATGCAGAATAATAGCTAATGCTCTTGAAGAGATGAGTGGATACTGTTTCTGGTTGTATGTCCGAAAAGAGTCCAGTGGCATACTCCCGTGTTTCATTTTCAAGGTGCGATCATTCGAAATACAGGTCATTTCCTCCTCCTCATCCAATGTCAGACCGGAACAGTTGGAATTCGCAAAGGGGTCTTTAACCCAGTCGAATTTTTCTGTCGACAATGATGGGAAGTAATGATCAATCTTTTCTACCAGTGTTGCAAGATGTTCCTGTATGAGGCCGTACAATTCATTGCTCGTTTTAAAACTTTTTACCAGTGGGAACATTTCGAGGTTATGTCGCACCGCTCTTCTGAGCCAGAGCTGAAGCTTTTTTTTGAATGCAGTTAGTTTGTCTGTAGTTGTGAGGATATTGTCATAGCGGCCTTGCATACTGGCACTGAGCACATTCAACCGGGAAAAGATATCGGCCAAAGATGCCAGATTTGCACACCAGTCATTGTCATCCAGTTGGTGGTACAATGGGTTCTCGTCTTGTTCCAAATACTCTCTTAATTCGTTCTTCAGTTCCAACACCCGATTTAAAACTTTTCCGCGGGACATCCAGCGAACCTCCGAGTGCAGAAATAGGCATTGATGTTTTTATTCCATGTCTTTGCAGAGTTGAGCAAATAACCGCATCTTTAGTGGTTTTGCTTTGATGAAGTTCACAATGCGCACAGTCTGATCTCGAACCAACTTCAAATCAGCTACAAGGTGATTAATGCCTCTCTGTATAAAAAGCAGTGAGTTGATATTACATCTGGATTTTTCTGTTTGATGAGTGCCCCCAAGCCTCTCACATTCCCTTTCATACATGGCGCTCCATCCGTACAAATTCCAATTCAAGATTCCCATGAAATCTCAACTTTTTCCAAACACTCAGGCAAGGTTTGGAAAATATCTTGTCCTCTGGTATGTTTTTCAAGTTCCTTGCAAAATAGAAACTGTGTGACTATTTCGTCATTGTGAATGAATCTGATATAGGCAAGCAACTGTGCTTTTCCACTAATGTCGGTCGATTCATCAACTTGAATGGCAAATTTAGAATTCTTCATACTTTCGGAAACACGCTTCTCAATATTAGTTGACCTATCAACTATTCTTCTGCGAATTGTATTGCCAGACAAAGGATTTTCCATAACTTCTCGCTCAGCATCAAAACCAAACAAAGTTTTCACAATCAAGCTGCAGGTTGGCTGAATCAATTTTTCAGCTCGTGTATGTGGTTTTGTCTGTTGAGCAATCAATTCAGCCACTTGGTAAGATATAAGCTGCATCTTATCTGAGACTGTCATTCGTTTTTCGAAATATGATCGTTGGCATTTCTGCTGCTCCAAAAGCCTTTCAAAATATTGAACATCCTTGCTTGCCAGATTTCCATGTTTTGACAACAGATGTCTTTTCATTTTGCTTGGGAAAGCTTCTCACCACAGATCAAACACAAAGGCCGAGGTACGTTTCCATCTCCAGTCCATGTGAAACCGAGACTCAGATAGCTATCCATATATTGTCGACAAACTTTCTTTTTTGGAGGTTTGCTTGGGCCTGCTACTGGTGTAGAAGTAAACGACTCTTCTTCAGCACTCTGTTCGAACGGCGATTCTGGATCACAACGTGGACACGGATCGTCCTCAGCATCATTGATGCTTTTGCTCTCACTTTGGAAAAATATCTGTTGATGTTTAAATGTTTCTTTGATTGTCATTGAATCTTCCCGCCACACTTGCCATCGCCGCACCAGTGTGGCCCGCCCCACCCTTTGGGGACCACTGATATAGACTAAGGATATTCAATGTCAGATGGCAATTTGAACTGCCCCATTTTCATCACTTTCCCTCCACAAATGTGAATCGGATGCCATAACGTCATGTCTTCTGACCCCGCATGATATTGAACACAACGATCAAATCTCAACAAAAGCATCTCCAATTAAAACAGTCCCGAATTTTCCAGCAGATCTGTAAGTGAATTTCATTACCCCTATAATGATGCTTATGAATTTTTACTGCTTTCAAATCAGTTCACGTAAATTTGAATAAATTAGTGCATGGAATGTGCAGCGTGTCTGAGGCGGAAAGGTTGGACAAACTGTGCCTACATCTGTTGGAGGTTAAATGTGTAGCAGGCCATTTGGTTTAAACACAAAATATTTTTAGGGGTTTCGACAGTATGGATGTGGATAGGGTATTTCGCGAAAGGGAGGAGCAAGAACTAGGGTTCACTGTTACTATTAAAGGTCTTCCATTAAGACAGAGGTGAATATATTGTTGTCCTCTCTCAGGGGAACGTTGGTCTTCGGAACAACATTTCTCCAAAGCAGATGGAACCGCGGCTTTTGAATTATGGTACGGTAGAGATGGATAGATTCTTGGTAAGCAAGTGGCGATAGGCTGTTTGCATATGTGAGGTTATTTCCCTGGACTGCGTCAAAAGAATTTGTATACATTTTTTTCCCTCGTGTACCATGGTTAAAACTGTCAAAACCATCCAGATGTGTTCTCATGGACGGCCGATGAAACAGGTACAAACTCATTTACTTTTGTATTCAATGCACTTTGAAATAAACAGTTGGAATTTTGTGTGCTGTTCTGGTCACCTCACTGTAAGGGTGGATGTGATTGCACTGGAGGGGTACGGGAGAGATTCAACAGGATTTTTCCTGGGATGGTTCATCTGAACTATAAGGTGAGACCAGATGCTTTTGGATGTTCTTTTTTATAGTGCATAGAAGTCTGAGGGAAGATTGAGGTGCATAGGGTTATGAGGGGCATGGAGAAGATGAATTGGAAGCAGCTGTTCCCCTTGGGTTGAGGGGCCAAACACGAGGCGGCATAGTGCTATGGTATGGTGGAGCAGATTCACAGGGGATTTCAGAGAACATTCCTTTCACGGAGTGGATAGTGGAAATCTGCAATGCACTGTCTGGGGAGGTAGTGGAAACTGAAAATGTTGCAAACTTTAAAAACTATTTGGAAGAGCACGTATTACATTATAACACTGAAAGGATATGCAACAATCGCTGGACAATGGGATTAGTGCGATTGTGGTGGTAGTTACTGTCGGTGCAGACTCGATGAGCCGAAGGGTATTCTCTGCGTTGGACGATTCTATGACTCTATGGCAATATCATTTTCTAGTCATTTGCTGTAACTACTATCAATTTTTTTTGTCATGTACTGGAGCAGAAATGCCTCGATACAACAAAGTAGTACAATCTATCCACCTGAATAAGATAATGATTTGATTTCCTGCAACGTGCACAACTTACCTATAAGGAATGTTCAGCTGCTAAATTTTTGATACCTCTCTTAAACTGCCTATCAGTATGTTCAGTTTTCATTAGTGTCCTCACAGTTACTTCCCTGTCTATCTTAATATCATTTGCAAATTTAGAAATCATAAATTTGTAGTTCATTCCTTGATAGAGAAAGAACAGCAGCACAGATCATCGTTATGTAAGCCTTTCAAAACTGGATAGAGAAACTCACCAGGAATACCAATCAGTGTGAGCATAGAATAATAAAGGTATTGAATAACATAAAGTGCGTACTCGATCCGCCCATTCAACCAGCAGTGTCAGCTGAAGCTACTCTAACAAATCCCTTTCCAACGTTGTAACATTCGAATCTATTGTTCTGAGACCCTGATCCATTGCTGTATCATTCCAAACGATTGTTCCCAGATTCTCATCAATTGTTCTATCATTCCAATCGATTGTTCTCAGATTCTCATCCATTGCTGAGCCGTTCTAAATTATTGCTCTCAGATACAGATCAATTATTGTAATGTTTCAAACTACTGTTCCAATCCCTCCAATAACTCTCAGTTGAGCTACTGTTCCCTGTTGATGGTGTTACCAATTCATAACTTATAGAAGTGACTCCCGTTTTATTGAAACAATGATGCCCTCCCATGAGACATAATTATCACGAATCCATGGAGAATTAAATTAATTTCTGTCGCTAAACAAACTCGTTCCAGTAACCTGTTTTGATTTTTGGATTCCGCGGCTTCAATACCAATGATAGTCAGTTGACTGTCTGCGATTAGTTTAACATTATTTAATATAGTTATGAATAACGAACGTTTTGACTGTAGCAAATTACCTGCTTTGCTGAGACAAATCGACAGCTGAGAGCTGATCACTGATCCGAGCGGAGCACCGAGCGAATGGCACGGAATACGCACTCTCTTTTTTCTCCCTACATTCCCTCGGCACATCATGGTCGCCACTGTGATATTTGAAAGTCGAAACGGTATATTCCCTGTATCAGATTGGACAGCCAACCACATTCGGGATCAGCGTATTTGAATCATCGCATCATCCTGCCATCATCTGCCACACTCCCCGCCCCCCCCCCCTCCCCCGACCCCCGGTCCCCCCGCCCCCCGTCCCCCGTCCCCTCTCCCACGGAAAATCACAATTCACTTTCCCCTTGCCCTATCCGATGTCGCCATTCAGGCTGAATCTCTGTGTCTGGTTGCTCGCAAACTTAAACGCAGGCATTCATTCACAAACCGCATCTAAAAATGGGGTGTGGGGCTTCTTCTTGTGGGAGGAGAGCAGATAGTAAGTGGGTTGATCGAGTGGAAGTAAGATGACCGAGACTGAAAGTGCATGTGCATTAACCCAAACCAGTGGAAATGTTCGACGTAGAGGAAAACGAGAGGGGCGATGAATTCTAAGGCACAATGGCAAAAAGTTTGAGGGACAATCTGAGGTGCGTTGAGACCAGGAACCCTGAGCAAGATAACTGATGAGACTTCAAATCAGTAACAAAAAAACAGAGTCGATTGCTTCGCCATGCATCAAGTGAAATTCAATGTTTAAATAACAAACCGTTTGTGGAATTAACAACAATTACTGTTGGAAAAAACGCAATACGTTCTAAAATACAGGTCTCATGAATTGAGAAAATAAAGTAAAACGTTCACTAAACACTGTTTTAATTTATAATTCAGAGATCATATTTTGTCAATTTCTGTCCGTTAAATAATAAGTATCATTCAGTTACTTATCGATTTGGTGAAGTAGGGTATGGGACTGTGTTGTTGTGACTTTGTTCTTTATCGGATTCGCCGGACGTTTACCGTCCCGCCCGCCACGGAATCGGAGCGGAAGAAGGGTGGACAATGGAAATGTCCGTTGACTTCGGGCGGTAGTTTAAGGTTTCGGGAGTCCTTTGTGCCATCACACATTATAAGTTGTCTGCTTGCGGTAACAGACTGTGGCAGTGGATCTTAATGCATGTAGTGAAACAAGATTATTTTTTTCAACTGTGGTCGCCACAATCTCAGAAGGATGCGATTGCACTACAACAGGTTTCAAGTTGAACGTGATCAGGAGACTTTGCACTCTCAAGTGTTGCGAGCTTATCTGGATTGTTTTCCTTTGAGCAGAGAAGGCTGGGAGGAACATCATCGAGGTGCACAGAATTATGGGTGGCACAGATAGAGTAAATATGAAGGAATGTTTCCTGTAGTAGCCCGACCATGACCAGGGGGCATAAATTATGGTAATGGCCAGGGGATTTCAATCGCAATCGAGGAAAAACATTTTCACCCTGAGGATGTTCAAAGTCTGGGACTCAATGTCGCACAGGGCAGTGAAGGGGGAATCCGCACTACATTTCATAAACATATCGGTGAGTACTTCAAATGCAATAGCTGTACAAGAGGAGACAACACTGGAGATTAAGATTCCCAAGGTAGTGAGGGAATTGGTGACCAGCAGGCAGAGGAAGAGTCTGCGGCAGTGCAGGATTGTCCTGAAAAACAACGATACCGTGTTGGATACTGTTGAAGGGAACGACTTTTCAGGGGAAAGCAGCAACATCAAATTCGTTGCACCACGGTTGGTTCTGCTGAAAAGGGGAGGAGAATAAAAGTGTGAGAATGCAATCGTTATGGGGGATTCAATTGTAAGGGGAAAAGACAGGCGTTTCTGTGGCCGCAACCAAGACTTCAGGATGATATCTTGCCTCCCTTGTGCTCGGGCTAAGGATGCCTTGGGGCGGTTCCAGCACGATGTAGAGTGGGAAGGTGAACAATCCGTCTTCGTGGTACACATTAGTACCAATTATATAGGTTAAAATAGGATGAGGTACTAAATGCAAATTATATGGAGTTACGAAGAAAGTTTTAAAATTCCGGACTTCAAAGCCTGTGATCTCAGGATTAATACCAGTTCCACGTGCTCGTCAAAGCAGAAATAACAGGATATATAGGATGAATACATGGCTGCAGCGATAGTGAGAGGGAGAGTGTTTCAGATTGCTGTGGAAATTGCAGCAGTTCTGGTGGAGGTGGGACCTTTACGAACAGGACAGATTATACCTGGGCAGGGTCAGGAACGATATCCAAGGGGGAGTATTGGCTAGAGGGGTTGGGGAAAATTTAATCTAAAATTTATGGGAATGCGAACTATGCATGGAGTCAGATGAGGGGAAATCAATCACAAAAAAGACAGAAGAGGAATGAGAATATGATATGCAGAGAAAGTAAGGGCAAATTCAAGTAGTTCCTCAGTGAGAAATAGTGCAAACAACAACAGTAATGTGAAAAAGACGAGCCTAAATGTGCTGTGTCTTAATGTCGGAGCATTCACAATACCGTGATTAAGTATTGCACAAATAGATGTATACTGGTAGGCTGTAATCGGGATTTCGGAGAGATGCTTACAGGGTGATGGGAACTTAACATCGAGGGGTATTCAGTATTTTGGAACGTAAAAAGGTAAAGGCGTTGGAGTTGCTTTGCTAATTGAAGTGGAAATAAACACCATGCTGAGGAAGGATATTAATTCCGTTATTGTGAAAGTTATATGGATAGAGCTAAGAAACAATAAGTGGGCGAAGAAGCTTAGGAAGTATTGTATATTAGCCCCAAAATGTTGTGGTGATGTTGGGACTGACATTAAACGGGCAATGACAGATATATCCGCAAACGGAACATTTGTTATTATGAGTCATTTTAATCTGCATATAGATTGGGCTAATCAAATTTGTCACAATACCGTACAAGAGGCATAAATGGAGTGTATACGGGATGCTTTCTGGACCAATATGTTGAGGAACCAACTAAAGAACAGACCATCCAAGACTGTGCATTGTAGAATTATAAAGGAACAGTTGGTAACCTAGTTGTGAGAGAACAGTTGGTGATAAGCGACCACAACATGACAGATATTTTCAATAAGATCAAGAGTGACCTAGTTGATGCTGAGAATATGGCCCGAAATCATACGTTTTAAAAATGAACTGCAATGATTTGAGGCACGAGTTGGCAATGATAGATTAGGAAGCCTGACTTATACCGGTGACGGTGATAGGCAATGGCAAACATTCAAGGAGAACACTTGTCAACTGCAACAATTGCTTATTACTCTCTGGCGAAGAAGAAAACTGGAAAGGTGGCCAAACGATGGCTTCCAAGGGAAACTGGGAGAGGCATACATATTGGTAAGAAAAACAGCAGACCCTGCGTATTGTGAACAGATACAATTCAACAAATACCGACGAAAGGACTGGTTCAAAAATATAAAATAGAGTACGAGTGTGAGCTTGTCAGGTAACGTTTTAATAAACTGTATATATTTATACAAGTTTATGAGGAGAACAATTTGGGGGAAGACAATTGTAGGTCCCTTACAGATAGAATCAGGGGAATTTATAATGAGAAACAAAGTAATGGACGACAAATTGAATCCATGCTTTTGTTCTGTCTTCACAAAGGAGGGCACAAATAGAGACTCAGAAACGTTTGGAGCAGACGGTTTAGTGAAAGGGAGCAATTGAAGGAGATCAGTATGAGTAGAGATAGAGTTCGAGAACGTGGAGATGATGAGAGAAGCCAGTGGATTTTGTTTATTTGGACTTTCAGAAGGCTTTCGACGAAATATCACATACGCGTGTGTAGAGTGTGTTCTCACACCTCCTCAGACCATCACATCTTTATTGTCTTTCCTTTCCAGTATCAAATCTGCGATTCTGATACATTTTTATTTATGTCATAGACAATTCAATAGCTTCATTGTCCCCTTTCCCCACCTCTGCAAATAGCTCCATGGCCACTCCCACACCTCCACTGCCATTTCTCCATCAACTAGCATCCATCCCAGGTACAAATCTCTGTAATACCCTTTCTCAAGCTCTTTAAAAAAAGAAAAAAGAGTTAACTTTGATTTGTTAACTATAAATAGGCTTACATACACACTGTAACCCCTATCTGATCATTAGCACTTCCCAATTATATATCTATTCAAGTGGTGAGGATGCCTTGCAGTGAGGGTTCCGCAAAGAGTTTACAAAGGCATATAGACAGGGTAAGTGAATGGTTAAAACCCAGGAGGTTGTACTGTAATGTAGGAAAATGTAATGTTATACACTTTGTTAGAAAGATTATAGTAACTGAATATTAATCAAACGAGGAAAGACTGCAGATACCTGCAGCAGGGAGAGATTCAGAATATTGGTACATAAATTATAGAAAGCTAGCATGCAGGAATAGGGAAGGCAAGCATAATGAAGTGAAGTGCTAGGTGGAACAAGGCCATAAAGAGACTTAAAAGGACATATTGGAATGCTATTGTCGTAATTCAGCCAAACGCCACTTCAGCGTCACCAACATTTTTTTTTGTGCATCAAAGTTAATTGTTCCTCCTGCAGCTTATAGTCAGACAGCTTTCACCTCGGCATCTACAAGCCTGCTCCTGGTCAAGTTACATGTTTCAAAAACCCGCTGGATGCACCCCACTTTGCGAGCCTCAGTTCTCTCAATAAGGAAGCTCGGACTCAAGGAAGCGCACAGAAATATATATTGATGATCTGCTGTGGTCGTTGAGGTCTCGATAACATCCTGCTCAGGTTCTGGAGGCCCACTTCTTAAACGCTCATTTCAGAGTCCATGTCATCACCATCCAGAGTGGGAACTCGGAATCACCTTTAAGCTGTGGACAGCCATTGGCAAGGCCTATCTCCATGGCCAGTGGTGGGATGCCTCGCGCACGGAGAACCTGACCATGAGGTGGCCTCTGTGCTTCTTCCGGTTGG
Source organism: Mustelus asterias (assembly GCF_964213995.1). Lineage (NCBI taxonomy): Eukaryota > Metazoa > Chordata > Chondrichthyes > Carcharhiniformes > Triakidae > Mustelus > Mustelus asterias. The sequence continues at coordinate 923,732 of NW_027590109.1, forward strand.
TATTCTGAACTTTGACGTTTTAGGATACTGATCGTTATTTCACCCAAACGATTGTAGGGATCCATTTGGGACCATGCTGAAAGTTCCTTAAATGAATCAGGTCAACCGTTGCGTAAGTTATTTTGGACCTTGTCGAATCAAAGTTTCTTTTTCAGTTTTCCTTCTGGGACACCACTCTATCCACCACGTTTGTGAATACGAACCGACATTCCATTAATAGCGATGCTGGAGCCACACATGTTGTTGTGTACGGTGCGGTACAATTAGAAGAGGTCCAGTAAGGCGTTATGGTCGATGACTATACAATAATCACCTAAGACGCATTGGTGGCACTTGTTCATACCAAAAGCGACCACCAGCTTTTCCTTCCCAATTTGAGGATATCATCATTCTGCATCCAACAGGTCCAGGAGCCACACACGATGGGCTACTCCATCTGTCTTTTCAGCAATTGACATCACTGCACCAACTCTGTATGGGGAGAGGTCATCAAGATAAAATAAGAATCAAAATTTTCGGGTCGAAAAGGGCCAGTATGTTAATGACAGTAACTGGCGTTTAACTACAGACGAAGCCACTGCCTGCGGAGATTCCAAGGACCATCTGTGATATATTCGGAATAAGGTATGCAAGTTGGCAGCATCGAAGCCAAATTCAGGATATATTTTCTGTAATAATTTACTTACTGCAAAAAGTATTGAATTCCGTGGTGTTAGTTGGGTTGATGTTTCCTTGATGGCTTTTAATTTATCCTCCACTGGATGTAACCACCTTCCATCTACTTGGCTGCCTAAATAGGTTACTTCAGCTGTTTGGAAAACGCATTTCTTCCCCATCGAGCGTACTCCCGCTCTGGAAACCTTGCAATACTTCTTCTAGGTTCGGCAGTTGTTCCTCTTCTAAATCCCCCGTGACCAAAAAATCATCGAAGGAAACTGCTGCTTTGTCTCGCCCATGAAGGGTGTTCACTATTATTCTTCGGAAGATGACACACGCTGATGGGACCCACGCACACACTGTTGAGATCCCGAAGGGCATACGGGTTTATTCATTCAGTCCTTTTTGTGTTTTGATAGTCACAGATATTTCAGGGTAACTCGTCCAATTCAAGTTGAGGATAGGCGTGGTTCATGTCCAAATTGCAGGACAGCTTGCCACCCGTTAACGTGGCGTACAACTCTTCAATCCTGGGCATGCAGTACAATAACGAGCTTGGATACCCGATTGACAGTTATTTAATTAAGACGAACTGAAGAGGAGTAGGGTGGGCAAAGCCCATTCTGCAATTTGCACTGGTCTTGTTATACCCAAGACTTCAAGGCGCGTTAGTTCAGTTTCCACGTTCTCTCGCCTGGATTTTGGGATTGGTTCACCTCTGAAATACCCCAGATGGAGTATTAGTGTCAACGTAGATCTTGGCCGTGACTCTTTCTATTTTCCCCAGGCCCTCCTGAAAAGCTCCAGGGTATCTCCTGATATCACCGTACAGTCCCCACATGCCTTCCCTGCAGATCTTCAGCAGGTTAGACAATTGTAATCTGCAGGACCCAATTGTACCTCAGGCAGGCTTTGTCCATTCCCCCGCACAAAAATGAATGACAGACGATCTGATTGCTGTCTAGATGTCACTGCGGCCACTGTGGTGCCTTTTATTTGTAAATCTTCCCGCGTGTAGGTGTTTAGCTGGTCCATCAAAACTTCCAAACTCAGGTATTGGATCCCCGATTGGAAGTGCTTACAGGTCTGTTCTGTGATAATAGAGACTGCGAGGCCAGTATCCACCTTCATCTTCAAGAGATGGCCATTTACGTAACTCAACCATTCCCAGTTGTTATAATACGATTTAGTTGTCGTGTCCCTGTCTCTGTAAAAGGGGATACCTGTAAGTTAAATACAGAGAATAGCTTTGGCTTTCTTCTTAGGCAGCACATTTTTATTTCCCATTTCTGAAACATCACCGTGGTTTTGCACTTCGACAACGCTTGCAGCAGTGATTCAACTATCAAGTGCAGCTCTTGGGAGCATGTCCTTTAATACTCTTCGTGCTGGCATTGACTACCTAGTGATGCCTTTAGCATTCCGATAATGAATGGGTATTTTTCATCCCTGATTGACACAAGCGCTCTGCATTGAGTACTGTTTGCATGTGATGCCTACCCCCGGCTGAAAGATATAGGTAGCTGATGCCCCTTGTAACTACTGATCCCCTTGTGTGGCATGTTCAATTGACAAGGCTACCTCAATGGACTTTATAAAGTCGACGTTGGGTTCTGCCAAGAGATACCTTTGAGTAGTTCGGTCTTTTATGTCAAATACAAATCTGTCCCACAACATTTCATTCAGAGATGATCCAATTCCGCAGTGTTCAACAAGTTTCTGCCACCTGGCCAAGAACTCAGTGGCAGATTCCACAGGGGATCCGCAAGCAATATTGAAGCGATATCTCTGGACTTTGCAGGGGAGTTCAGGTTGTCGTGTATTTTCATCAGGCCGACGAGTTCATAATTTTTCTTTTGATTTGTGGCATCAGGAGAGATTCGGCGTATTAGTAAACTGAAAGTCGGGGCCCGGCATGCTGTTAGCAATGTCACCTTTTCTTTTTTTATCTCCTTCAATGTTGATAGCACGGACGATATAATGCATGCAGTGTATTGGACCCAGTCTTCTCGCAATGGTGTCACAGGGTTCAAGTTTCCCGAAAAGATGCATAATTACTTTTTCTTACCAGAGAAATTCTTGATGTTTGAAGTTTGTCTGCAGGGTATGGTGGAGGAAAATGCATTGTTTTCTCCTCGATACCAATGTAATAATTCAGCCAAATGCCGTCCCCAACACCTTTTATTGTGCCCCAAAGGAAAATACCACTCCCGCAGTTTACAGCCATATAATCCTCAACTCGGGACCTACAAATCCGATCCGGGCACAGCTACTGGCTTAAAATCCCCGGCTGGCTGTTCCTCATTGGGCGAGTCTCTACTCACTCGAGACGGCATCTGGTACTCCACAAACCGCACGCTTAGACCTATTCGTGAGTCCTGTTGTTGTCACAACACAGTACGAGTTTTCACAACACCAATTTTCACAAACACCCATTTTCTTCCTTTGGAGCAATGGTGAACAATCACTGAAACAACTATATGGTGACATCAACAAGTTCCATCCCACCATCAGACTCACCATGGACTACTCTCTGGAATCGGTTGCATTCTTGGACACACGCATCTCCATTAAGGACGGTCAAATCAGCACCTCTCTGTACCGCAAGCCCACGGATAACCTCACGATGCTCCACTTCTCCAGCTTCCACGCTAACCACGTTAAAGAAGCCATCCCCTATGGACAAGCCCTCCGTATACACAGGATCTGATCGGATGAGGAGGATCGCAACAGACACCTCCAGACGCTGAAAGATGCCCTCATAAGAACAGGATATGGCGCTCGACTCATCGATCGACAGTTCCGACGCGCCACAGCGAAAAACTGCACCGACCTCCTCAGAAGACAAACACGGGACACGGTGGACAGAGTACCCTTCAACACCCAGTACTTCCCCGGAGCGGAGAAGGTACAGCATCTCCTCCGCAGCCTTCAACATGTCATTGATGAAGACGAACATCTCGCCAATGCCATCCCCACACCCCACTTCTTGCCTTCAAACAACCGCACAACCTCAAACAGACCATTGTCCGCAGCAAACTACCCAGCCTTCAGGAGAACAGCGAACACGACACCACACAACCCTGCCACTGCCACCTCTGCAAGATGTGCCGGATCATCGACATGGATGCCATCATCTCACGTGAGAACACCATCTACCAGGTACATGGTACCTACTCTTGCAACTTGGCCAACGTTGTCTACCTGATACGTTGCAGGAAAAGGATGTCCCGAGGCATGGTGCATTGGGGAAACCATGCAGTCACTACGACAACGGAGGAATAGCCTGGGAATGGAGGGATACAAACGATTGGTCTAGTTGGACCAAGGAGCGGCACAGGCTTGGAGGGCCGAAGGGCCTGTTTCCTGTGCTGTACTGTTCTTTGTTCTTTGAATAAACACCGCTCGACAATCACCAGGCAAGACTGTCTTCTTCCTGTGGGGAAGCACTTCAGGGGTCACGGGCATTCAGCCTCTGATCTTCTGGTAAGCGTTCTCCAAGGTGGCCTTCACGACACACAACAGCGCAGAGTCACTGAGCAGAAACTGATAGCCAAGTTCCGCACACATGAGGACGGCCTAAACTGGGATGTTGGGTTTATGTCACACTATCTGTAACCCCCACAGCTTGCCTCCTGGACTTGCAGAATCTCACTGCCTGTCCTGTCTGGAGACAATACACATCTCTTTAACCTGTGCTTAATGCTCCCTCCACTCACATTGTCTGTATCTTTAAGACCTGGTTGGCTCTCGAGATTCGGATTCCAATCAGTATTCTGTTACTTGATTTTGTGTCTCTGTGCCCTGTTTGAGAGCAGATTTCTATTCCATCTGACGAAGGAGCAGCGCTCCGAAAGCGAATGACATTTGCTACCAAATAAACCTTTTGGACTTTAACATGGTGTTGTGAAAACTCTTACTGTGTTTACCCCAGTCCAGCGCCGGCATCTCTACATCATGACTACCATCGTTTTCACAACAGGCATACTGCTGTTTCTGTGTTTTACTTTATGTTGTATCCGAGCAGCATCAATGGAGTACACTGAAAATGTTCACCCAGCGAACATTTCAAGTGATCTGGCGAGGCAGATATTTTCATTGCGAGATTCAGATCTGAACGTTCAGCTCAGGTGAACATGGGGTGCAGTCGATTCAAGTACTCAAACTGTTTTGATCTAATCTCAAAGTTCAAACGCATACAACCCATTACAATCCACCTGCATTCAACACATCTCATTTCAGTTGCATGAAGCACATCATATTTCAAGAGTATGCAACATATCAGCGTGGACCTCCAGAAAACGCAACATTGTTGAACTGCATGCAACCGATCGCAGTCCCCCCTCTCCTCAGCTTTGAAGAAGAGGGAAATTATCTCGAAACTTTAACCATGTATCTCTTCTCACAGATGTTGCCGCAGATGCTGTTCTTTCTCCAGTCTTTCACGCTCCCATTATAGATAGTAATAAGCTTGATGACCTTCTTAATTTCAAAGAAATAAAGATTTTTTTCTGAAGCACTCCTCACCATCAAAGGATAATTGTATGCACCAGATTCAAAATAATAATTTGTAATACTTAGATGGAACGAAAATTAATCTTGAACCCACAAACCCACTGAACATTTGTTTTACAATTTATTTGGGAAACCCCGTGTAACAAAGGTGCGTTTTGTGTGTGGTTCCGTGATTCATATATCATGTTCGCTGGTTGCTATTATTCCTGGTGAAGAATGCAGTTCATTACATGGGTGTCATGTCCATAGTATTAACTGGAAAAGCAAGCTACATTGAACCAATTGTAGGTCTTACGAGTAAAAATGTTGGTGGCGGTTGGGGCGTGGGGGGGGGGGCGGTGGGCGGGGGGGGGGGGAGGTGGGAGCGGGGGGTACAGCTTCTGTGCAAAATGGATCTTATACATGTAGACCTGTCACGAATTCGAAATCTTGTGTAACCGCTTCGTGCTCTGGTCCAGGAAAATCGGACAACACTCTTTCGTTTTCTAAACAATGTGAAGTGATCCGATTGAAACTTACGACATTTTTGCTATGTATGCTGGATGCAGACAGAGCGTCCCCTTGTCCATGAGTCCAAAATAATCTATCAGAGTCTCAGAATAAGGGTCAGGCCATTTAAGAATGTGGTACAGACAATGTTTATTTTTCGCTGAGACAGTGGTGCGTCATTCAAACGTCCTATTCAAATTATAAAAAGGTTAGATATCTAAATCAAATGGACATCTCTGAATATGGAATGAGTGGGGAAATGTCGAGGATGTAGTGCATGATCTGCCACGACCTCCCTGAGTGGGAGCTAATATATATATATATATATATATATATATATATATATATATATATATATGTGTGTGTGTGTGTGTGTGTGTGTGTGTGTGTGTGTGTATGTATATATATTATATATATATATATATATATATATATATATATATATATATATAAAACAACTGCACAACAAAGCACTCAGCGATTGCTGTTGTTCAACAATTTGATCTATTCCAGAATCAGTCCATTCCAGGCACCAAAAAGGGGGAGAACTATTTAATAAAGGTCATTCTTCTGGTACAAATCCCAACACGTGGAAAAACGAGTTCGGAGGTAAATTGAAGCAACTTTGAATCGCCTCCGTGCCGGATTTCTTTCTTTTGCCTTTGTTCACTGGTGATGTAGGAAACAATTGGAAACACTGAACGGTGTGTGTTATATGCAACTTCTCAGAAAACACACTTTGTAAATAGATAAGTAGTTTGTAAGGAAAATTTGGACAAACGACGATCTGAAGACTTCCCCATGACACAAATGCTGCACTAATTCAGAGTTGTGGGCGTGTATTTTTCTTGATTACTGAAACCATTCATATAGGCAGATACAAACTAGATTTAGTAAGTTCGCCAGATGCTACTTTTTTCTTCATTATTCTCCTTTATTCCTTCATGGAATGTTGGCGTCCATTACAACATTTAAAGGTCAACAACATTGCTGGAGACTTGGTAAGGACAGCATGTTTCCTTACTTACCAAAAGGGTACTGTTGAAACACATTGCTTTCATGGTCCTAAAATGATTTTTAATTCCAGATTATTATTTAATTCAAATGTCATCATTTACCATGGTGGGATTGGAAAACCGGTTCCCAGAGCATTACTGTCCCAGACCCTCCCAGGGCGGCACGGCAGCACAGTGGGTAGCACTGCTGCTTCACAGCTCCGGGGACCTTGGTTCGATTCCCGTCTTGGATTACTGTCTATGTGGAGTTTGTACATTCCCCTGGCGTCTGCGTGAGTTTGCTCCGGTTTCTCCGGTTTCCACCCACAGTCCAAAGATGTGCGGGTTAGGTTGATTGGCCATGCTGAAATTGCCCTCAGTGTCCTGGGATGCGTAGGTTAGAGGGATTAGTGGGTAAAATATGTAGGGATATGGGGGTAGGGTCTGGGTGGGATTGTGGTCGGTGCAGACTCGATGGGCCGAATGGCCTCTTTCTGTGCTGTAAGGGTTCTAAGATTTCTTCGAAGATAGCCTGGATCTCTTGATGGCTATTCTAGTGGCAACACTGATATGCCACTGCATCCATCGTTTAAATATTTGTTTGCGTCTTATTACTCGAACAAAGGATCGAACTTTGAGTTCTGAGTACTTCGCGTTGAAAAATGTCTTTTTTTTCTATTCAGCGATTCTCCTTCTCTGTCACTGCATGGAAAAATATTGTATTTTGCCTGCCAGAAATGAAGTAAATTTGCAACTTTCCCTTGTGGGAATATTAATTAGGCTCTCCAGTCAGAATGTGGGTTTCAATAAGAAACTGACCCCCACTCCAACATTTGACTCGTCAGTTGTTTGAACCAGTGAATAATGTTAAATGTGCATTCTTCTCTGATGCATATTCACTGAAGTATTTGCATTTCTGAAAGGCAATCGTGTCACTTAGATATTGCAGCTGCCACTGAGAAGGCCAGGGATGGATTGTGTCTCCTCCTGGCTTGATCTCGCTTGGAACGTTTCATTATATTTAGTTTCGAATGCTTGACGAAATTTGTAGTCCTTGTGTTCACGAGAATCACTGTATCAGCATTGTGCTGCCGGAAAGTGATCAAAGACGCAGTCATCTTACTGGATCCTTGAATAACTATCTGCAAAGAACCACAAAACCAGCAAGCAACAAGGAACAGTTCCTGGTTTTAGTAACGTTACCACCAAACGTACCTTCCCTTTATGGGGATTATTTACTCCCTGCTCAATGACTGCATGTTTGCGGTGTTCTCCACAGGTAATTTATTTTTCATTGATACTGAAAGTAGCTCCTTTAAATATGTCATCCCGGAAAATAATTTCCCTTCTATGCATCTAAATGGCAACATCCAATCACCATGTAGTAGCTTGCCCCTAACCCGTGCCCTGGTTAATGGAAAAGACGACATTTATGGCTTTTGTGTTGTTTCTGAAAGCAAAGATTCTCTATGTGTCTCCATCCATGAATGCTCTGTCAGTTACCAACCACCAACTTTGAGACTCTGAAACAACATTTCCATTCGGTGACACGACCCATTATTATATAAACACTCCATGATTCTTCCATGCAGTCAATGCGAGGAAATACATGTGAAGAGCAAACATGTGAATCCAGGGCTGCAATGTCAGTGACATCTGTACCACTCTTTCACTTGTCATGCGAAGAATATATTGACATTCAATCTGCGTGTGCAGAACCGAACGATGAATCTTACTCAGGTGTCATTCTGAGTACGAACTGTCCCAAGCTTTTCATTTATTTTGATTTTTAGGACATAAAAATGTATTTTCTGACTCTGGCGTGAAGAACCGTGTCTTCGTGAAATTGTACGAAAATATCTGGTCTGTACGTCACACCACTCTTAACATTTTATTTATGCTTGCTTAGATCTTTGTCGATAATATTCAGAGATCTGTTATCTTCATTCATGCCTATTTAATTTGCGTGCAATTTTGATCTCTAATGTCAGCAGTCTTGTTTGAAGGATGAGTTAACACCGCCTGTTTGCTCAGTGGCTGTAATTAATCAGTGTATCCATGGAGTCAAGATGTGTCTGGAGAGACATCGCACAACGTATATTAAAGGAATCAGCTGACTGTGATGTTCCATAGAGTCAACGAGAACGTTCATACATGAACTGGATTAACCTGATGAACAGAGAGTGCGAAAGAGACTACAACAATGGCAATAGATTATCAATCAGAGGCAAGGATACATTATTATATTCTGGACATACAAAAAATCTACTATCCAGTTCTCGCTGCTGTTGCTGTACCTGGTGAGTTTCCTCGTTCAATTAATAACATTTTGAATCGTGTTTTGCTCCATTATAACAGTTGGTATATACATCATGAACATCAAGCTATTGCATGCATTCGGCTGAATGGTTTTACTCTCTGCAAAGTGTTTAAATTATATTTAATTAATATACATTCAGACTTGCCAAATTATCCCTTGTGCACAAGAGAAGGTTTCTGCCTTCCGTTAGCTCCAATTGCCCAAGGCTGCCGAAAGTACACGAATCATCACAACATGTTCCAAGTTCTGTGATGTTTCTGACTGGGGTCCATAATCGGGCGACTCCTGCTATTGATTAAGTATGGGGAAGGATCACAAAACTGAAAGCTAATACTTGGATCCGCTTGAATCCTTAGCCAGAGGCGACATCGATGTCCATAGTCATAGATTAAGGATGAAACTGATGCCCCACAACATCAGAATTGTACTTTACCCTTTGCTGTGCCACTAATACCAATTCAAATATGCAAAAACCTCGAACAACAACCTTGGCAGGAACACACTTTCGCAACCCAGCAGCAACCGACATCTGCCAGAAAGGTCCATCCATAATTCTGTTACCAGTGAGGACATCCCTATGCTCTGCTGACTGAACTGAATCCTCCTGAAGAACAGTTTGTGTTCTTCTAAAAACAGTATTGTCAGTTGCTCCACATTCCGTTCACTCATCACTGTTTTTCATGGTGACACACATACCCTGCATGACAGGAATTTTAACATCCCCATTATTGCTCCTCAATCCCACAGGCATGGCTCCGGTCCATCTGTGGAACAACCAACAATAATAGTGCAGTGAAGACATTTATTGTGCTGCAACAGTGATCGCATGTGCTTCCGGGATTTTAATTGATGCACCATTTGCAGACGCACGTTCAGCTGCCTTGGCGCGGTGCCCTCCAAAGCGCTCCCCCTTCCTACATCCACTGCTACATTTAACATTTGGCTCTATGCCGAGCTCATTGAGAACACTTCCCATTTTTCCCCTGCCGTTGTGTCACATAAAATAAATTTATCTGTATTGATGATGTTCTTGGTTTGGGACGTTTAAATGTAGTTATAAAGACCATATGCATATTTCTTGAATTTTGTATGTGTCCGTCTACCTTACTGCATGTCTGTCTGCCTATCTCTCTGTCTGTCTGTCTGCCTGCCTGCCTAACTGCCTATATACCTATCTATCTATCTATCTATCTATCTATCTATCTATCTATCTATCTATCTATCTATCTATCTATCTATCTATCTATCTATCTATCTATCTATCTATCTATCTATCTATCTATCTATCTATCTATCTATCGATCTATCTATCGATCTGTCCCTCTGTCTGTTCATCCGCCCGTGTGTCCTTCCATCAGACTGTCTGTCTGTCCGTCCGCCGGTCTGTCTATCTACACTACGTATATCTTTCTCAAACTATTATTAATGGTATATAACTGACAATTTTGCCTTGTATCGAATCTGATTTGATGTGGCTCAGAACCCAAATGCAGATTTAACGTTCAATCTCCGTATTTCTCAAATGACACGAATGTTCCTTTTCACGTTGTTTGATGAAACTGCAATCTTAATGGTCTGAAGTGTAAGCTTCGTTAATGCCTCAATATTCAGCGTACTATGATAAGACCATAAGACCATAAGGCATAGGAGCGGAAGTAAGGCCATTCGGCCCATCGAGTCCACTCCACCATTCAATCATGGTTGATTTCAACTCCATTTACCCGCTCTCTCCCCATAGCCCTTAATTCCTCGAGAAATCAAGAATTTATCAATTTCTGTCTTGAAGACGCTCAACGTCTCGGCCTCCACAGCCCTCTGTGGCAATGAATTCCACAGACCCACCACTCTCTGGCTGAAGACATTTCTCCTCATCTCTGTTCTAAAGTGACTCCCTTTTATTCTAAGGCTGTGCCCCCGCATCCTAGTCTCCCCTGTTAATGGAAACAACTTCCCTACGTCCATCCTATCTAAGCCGTTCATTATCTTGTAAGTTTCTATCAGATCTCCCGTCAACCTCCTAAACTCCAATGAATATAATCCCACGATCCTCAGACGTTCATCGTATGTCAGGCCTACCATTCCTGGGATCATCCGTGTGAATCTCCGCTGGACCCGCACCAGTGCCAGTATGTCCTTCCTGAGGTGCGGGGCCCAAAATTGCTCACAGTACTCCAAATGGGGCCTAACCAGTGCTTTATAAAGCCTCAGAAGTACATCCCTGCTTTTGTATTCCAAGCCTCTTGAGATAAATGACAACATTACATTTGCTTTCTTAATTACGGACTCAACCTGCAAGTTTACCTTTAGAGAATCCTGGACTAGGACTCCCAAGTCCCTTTGCACTTTAGCATTATGAATTTTGTCACCGTTTAGAAAATAGTCCATGCCTCTATTCTTTTTTCCAAAGTGTACGACCTCGCACTTGCCCACGTTGAATTTCATCAGCCACTTCTTGGACCACTCTCCTAAACTGTCTAAATCTTTCTGCAGCCTCCCCACCTCCTCAATACTACCTGCCCCTCCACCTATCTTTGTATCATCGGCAAACTTGGCCAGAATGCTCCCAGTCCCGTCATCTAGCTCGTTAATATATAAAGAGAACAGCTGTGGCCCCAACACTGAACCCTGCGGGACACCACTTGTCACCGGTTGCCATTCTGAGAAAGAACCTTTTATCCCAACTCTCTGCCTTCTGTCTGACAGCCAATCGTCAATCCATGTTAGTACCTTGCCTCGAATACCATGGGCCCTTATTTTACTCAGCAATCTCCCGTGAGGCACCTTGTCAAAGGCCTTTTGGAAGTCAAGATAGATAACATCCATTGGCTCTCCTTGGTCTAACCTATTTGTTATCTCTTCAAAGAACTCTAACAGGTTTGTCAGGCACGACCTCCCCTTACTAAATCCATGCTGACTTGTCTTAATCCGACCCTGCACTTCCAAGAATTTAGAAATCTCATCCTTAACGATGGATTCTAGAATTTTGCCAACAACTGAGGTTAGGCTAATTGGCCTATAATTTTCCATCTTTTTTCTTGTTCCCTTCTTGAACAGTGGGGTTGCAACAGCGATTTTCCAATCCTCTGGGACTTTCCCTGACTCCAGTGAATTTTGAAAGATCATAACTAACGCCTCCACTATTTCTTCAGCTATCTCCTTTAGAACTCTAGGATGTAGCCCATCTGGGCCCGGAGATTTATCAATTTTCAGACCTTTTAGTTTCTCTAGCACTTTCTCCTTTGCGATGGCAACCATATTCAACTCTGCCCCCTGACTTTCCTGAATTGTTGGGACATTACTCATGTCATCTGCTGTGAAGACTGACGCAAAGTACTTATTAAGTTCCTCAGCTACTTCCTTGTCTCCCATCACTAGATTACCAGCGTCATTTTGGAGCGGCCCAATGTCTACTTTTGCCTCCCGTTTGTTTTTAATGTATTTAAAGAAACTTTTACTATCATTCCTAATGTTACTGGCTAGCCTACCTTCATATTTGATCCTCTCCCTCCTTATTTCTCTCTTTGTTATCCTCTGTTTGTTTTTATAGCCTTCCCAATCTTCTGACTTCCCACTACTCTTTGCCACATTATAGGCTCTCTCTTTTGCCTTGATGCATTCCCTGACTTCCTTTGTCAGCCATGGCTGCCTAATCCCCCCTCTGATAACCTTTCTTTTGTTTGGGATGAACCTCTGCACTGTGTCCTCAATTACTCCCAGAAACTCCTGCCATTGCTGTTCTATTGTCTTTCCCACTAGGCTCTGCTTCCAGTCGATTTTTGTCAGTTCCTCCCTCATGCGCCTGTAATTACCTTTATTTAACTGTAGAAACTTCACATCTGATTCTGCCTTCCTTCTTTCAAATTGCAGACTGAATTCTACCATATTATCGCGTTTTCTTTGAAAAATGATCAGATTACAGGGTCGTCTGGCATGACTGATTGAATATCTAAGTTCGTCGAAGAAACAGAATTCTTCCATTTCCAACTGTCTTTTCTAATAAGCATCTCCATTGAGGCATCTCTATCTTATTTGGCCACGGACGAGGAGGAAGGAATAGGTGGCGCTCGCAGCAGCAGGCGTTCCCTTGTTTACAAAAGAGTTAGAGAACAGTAAATATCAAAGAAAGAGATCACGTGTCATGTGTCAGTTCGTTCACACAACGCAACACGATGCTGAATGTTAAACAAAGAGCAGTGAAGAAAATAATTGCAGGGTAGGTAAAATGTAATTGTAAAATGGAAGCTAAATGCCACCTTTAAGCTTGTTAACATGGAAGTTATGTGGCAGGTGTGGAGAGGTGGAAAAGGATTGAAAGATTGAAAGAGCCATTGGTTGAGGTAAAATGTATGACCAACGAGTAAACAGGGTAGTTTGCATGCGTGTTCTGGAAGTACTTATTTACAATGGGACGGAATAAACGACTTTGTCAGAACAGTGCAAGAGATGAAAGCATAACTACGTTAAAAAGCCAGACCTTTCAAACGACAACAAGTTGGAAGGGTTGGCGGTTGGAGGCGGTGGGGGGGCGGGGGGGGGGGGGGGCGATTCTCTGTTGCGAAAGGGGTGACTAGTATCCTGTCCACAATCTTTTAGTTTTGACTGAATGCAACATGTTCCGAATGACTGCTGGATTAAAAAATGTCAGATATTGTACAATAATGGCGCAGGAGACAGGAATTTACTGTATGAGAAAAAAACTGCAGATGAATAGATCGTGGCGGCTAGAATAATAACGGATACAAAGAGAGGGCCAACATTGTTTTATTGACCCAAACTGTATTTGGAAAAAGCAATGCTCCCGGATTATACAATGAGCTGGGACAAAGGGAGTAGAAGGTAAAACAGATGAAATTCTGCCGGCCTTTATTTCCAAACGATTTAAGTTAAACAGCCATATGTTACATTGGACAAAAATGGACTAATAATGCCGCAGGACATTGAAAACATGTTTTGGCAACAGTAATAAAAACAATTATTGAAGAGAATATCTGTTCCTTGATTTCACTGGCAAGAATCTTCACGGTTATGAATTACGATAATAATTGGAAGCAACACAATGTCACAAGTAACAAACTAAATGATTTATTGACTGAGAAAAAAAAGTATGCAACCACGTGTTCAACAGCACATCTTTATAGGTCTGCTCCTAACAGGCCTTGCAGAACTGAGGATGTGCGTCCTCGCTCCTGATACTGCAAAGTTCATGCGCTCGCACCATTGATTCCAGACCATTCAAGGGGCCCACGAAGCATCGCCCCTTAAACGGTTAACACTGCCACACTCCATTCTGACTAATCCCTTCGACTATCTATGGTAAAACGCAAAGTAAAACACCTAATACATAGGCAGTTGAACAACAACATTGCAGGAGGGCCAGCAGGGAAAGAAAGTTCATAACATCAGCCAGTTCAGAGACTCCTGGACATTTGTTGCATGTCAGAATTGTGTAGGGGTTTCTTCCAACAAGAGCCAACGGCACAGGATGCACTGATGGAAGAGATGTGCTAACACCACAGGAACTAGGCTCTTGCCCGCGCCATCCTCTCCCTCAGCAACCAAAGCCAGGTGTGGCCGGAGCCCCATCACAGGCTGCAGAATATGTGTTGCAGTTGCTCATACATACAAACTGAACCTGGGACCTATTTGTTTGTCTCCAGGGGCTTGGTTCCACTCTCTTGTGTAAGGAATCAACATGCCTCTTGAGTCGACGGCACAGCGAGGACAGCTGTGTCATCTCCACAAATCTACCTGCTACCGGGCCTGGTCCGCCACACAATTCCCTTGCCAAGCCAATGTTGTCCACATCATACTGAATCTAAGGGACTTGGCTCCATTACCATGTGCTTTAACTTTACATAGTAGTCGGCTATGTGAGATCTCATCATTAGCCTTCTGAAAGTTTAAAAAAACACACCCCCTGGCTCTTCTCGGTCATCTCGACTGATAACATCCTTAAAAAAAACAATAGATGCGTCAAGCATGATTTTCCTTTGGTAAATCCATGCTGACTTTCTCTGATTTCACCAAATGGAGTTATGAAGTCGTTGATAACAAACTCCAGTATGTTTCCCAGTACCGACGTTCGGCTCACTCGTCTATAGTTCCATGTTTTCTCTCTATATCTCTTTCTGAATAGTCGGCTTATATTAGCTAGCCTCCAATCTGTAGGAACCATTCAAGAGCACAAAGAATCTCGGAAAATAAACTTCAATGGAACCATTATTTCCAGGGCCACGTCCTTAAGTACTCTGGGGTAAATATTATCAGCATCTGGAGATTTATCCACCTTAAATCCCATCAATTTCCCCAAAACCATTTCTCTACTCATGTTGATTTCCTTCACATCCTGACGAAAACACGTTTCTCTCAGTTCTTCTGCCATATTATTCAGATTTTCCTTTGTGAAGACGAAATGAAAGTACAAATTTAATTTCACAGCCATTTCTTTATTCCCGATTATCAATTTTCCCATTTCGGAATGTAAGGGGTCTATATTGTTTTTTGTTAATCTTTTTTTTTTACATACATAGAAACTTTTACAGTCAGTTTTGATGTTCCTCGCTAGTTAATTTTCACATTCTATTTTCCATTTTCAATCAATCCCTTGGTCCTCCTTTGCTGAATTTTGCACTGCTCCAGGCCTATTTCATTTTCTTTCCAATATGTATGCTTCTTCCTTGAATCTGATACAATCATAATTCCCCTTGTAAGCCATAGTTGTCCACAATTCCCTTCGCACTCTTGCACCAAACAGGAATACACAACTTTTGGATCTATTCGTTTGTAAATGCCTGCCATTGCCTGCCCACTGTCTTTACTTTCAGTAATATTTTCAGGTTATCATGGTCGATTCATGCCTCACACCATCATCGTTATTCCGCTCTCAGCTGGGTGGACATCATGTACCTATTGAAACAATTACAGTCACCACCACCATTGTGCTATGAGACGGCCCACACTTCATAGCACCCCAGCTTCGCAGGTTCTCTCCTCGCTGCTTGGAAATATGATTGCGTTTGCGCTGCCCTTTCTTAGTGCCACCCTGTCAGCATTATTTTCTTGACCTTCGATAGGCATACATCTCCATCTGTCCACAACTTAATGTAGGCAGCCGAGACAGGCAGGGTTTCCAGCAAGTACAAAGCCGATGTAATACTGTCCAAGATGCGAACAAAGAACAAAAAAAGTACAGCATAGGAAGTGGCCCTTCGGCCCTGTGCCGACCATGATACCCCAAATAACTAAAAGTAACGTTTTGCCCTTTCTTGATCCGTATCCCTTTATCCGACGAGAAAATGGTGGAAAATCTCAACAGGTCTGGCAGCATCTGTAAGACAATCAGGACCCTGAACTTCCAGTTGTTTGCCAGTTTAAGACACGATGCTTCTCCCATGCCCACGTGTCTGTCCTTGGCCTACTGCAATATTCCAGTGAAGCGAAACGCAAACTGAAGGAAGATTTTTTTTGATCCTTCACTCCTTATCCCTTTATTCCGTTCCTATCGATGTACCCTCCAGATGCCTCTTAAATGTTGATAACATGCCGGCTTCCACCGCCTCCCCGGCAGCGTGTTCCAGGCACCCACCACACTCTGCATGAAAAAGTTCCCCGCACAATTTCCCCCTCACCTTGAACCTGTCCCCCGTTGTAATTGACACCTCCACCCTGCGAATACGTCGCTGATTAGCACAACGGTCTATGACTTTCATCGGGTCTCCCCTCAGCCTCCATCTCTCTCCAGTGAAAACATTTGTTGTTTATTCAACCTCCCTCCGAAACCAGGCAACATCCTGGGGAACATTCGTGGCACTCTCTCGAAAGGTTTAACGTTCTTCTGGTAGTGTGGTGACTGGAACTGCAGGCAGTAATGCAAATGCGAACTCGCCAAGTTTTAATACAGCTGTAACATGATATTCCAACTCTTGCACTCAATGTCCTGGATGATGAAGGCAAGCATGCCACATACCCTTTCAATCAACTCGACTATTTGTGTTTGAACTTTTCGGGAACTGTGGACCTGCACGTCCAGATCCTTCTGTATGTTTATGATCTGAGGGTTCTGGCATTTATCGCATAATTCACACCTGAATTTGAACCTCCAAAATGCACACTTCGCATTTCTCCGGATTAAACTCCATCTGCAATTTCTGTGCCCAAGTCTCTAGTCTATCTATATCCTGTTGTATCCTTTGACAATCCCCAGAAATATCAGCAATTCCACCAATCTTCGTTTCATCAAGAAACGTACTAATCAGACCACCCACGTTTTCCTGCAGATCATCTATTGATATTAAAGGAACAGAGGCCCTGATCTCTGCGCAATACCAGTCGTTACAGATCTCCATTGTGAAAAAGACGCTTCAATCACTACTCTCTGTCTTTTAGGGCCAACCCACTTCTGTATTCATCGAGCCAGCCCACCCTGGTTCCCATGTGATTTTATTTTCTTGATCAGATTTCAGCTTTGTCCGTAGGATCTACTCAGACAGAGCAGGTGGAGTAGGAAAAGTAGTTTAAAACTTTTTTAAATAGTTAAAAAGTAGTTTAAAACTTTCTTGAGAGATACGGGAGCTAGTCTGTCTCTCATAGTAAGATATGAAAATATTTGCACTCCTCCTGAAATATTGCCTGAGGGAATAATAATCTGGGGATTAAATAGAGAGAGGACGACGGCACCCCTGTGTAATTTAATACTAGAAAGTCCAATCAATGCCGGCAAAGTGATCGTGGAAATGATGTAAAACTCTGCTATTCCAGGAATACAGTTTGCTCTTGGAAACGATATTGTGGGAGTGGTTGGCGTGGAAATGTAAACCAGGGAACAGAGGAGTTAAAATAAAAAAATCTTGGATTTTCTTTCGGACAGTGTGGCGACAAAATTCCACTGCCATAAATTAAAACAGGAAGACAGAACACAAGAAAACGATGAAAATGTTCAGGTCCAGTTCGCTGACACTCCGTTTGATAAAATGGTAACGGCAAAAACCTAAGCAGGTAGAGGATCAGACAAAGGTGTTCAGATCTGAAAGATTAATGGTGTTGCAACAAAAAAATGAGACGATAAATGATTGATATCATGTCGCCTACATGGAAAAGCAATCGGAGTGCATTCCAGAACGCTATTACCTTAAGGAAAAAATCTTAAATTGGAAATGGACATTTTGGCAGGTTAGCACATTTGAGAAATCGGCGGAAATTCTCTAGATTGTGTTGCCTTTAGAATGCAAAAACGAAGTATTGCGGGTAGCATAGGAGTTACCTGAAGGAGGTCATCCAGGAGTGAGGAACACTCAGCCGAAGATAGAGAAGCATTTTTTTCTGGCGTGGATTAAATAAAGTTGTAGTTGAATTTTGCCGTATCTGTTATATGTGTCAAAAGGTAGGAAAGCCACAAGCAGTGATAAAAATAGGGCATTTATGCAAATTCCCACATTTGAAGAAACATTTAAACGAGTTACAATGGATTTTGAAGGTCCTCTCCCTAAAACGAAAAATGCGGACCAGTATTTCCAAACCGTATTGGTTTCCAGACGCAATTCCATTACGGAGTGTCAAGGAAAGCTTGCTTTTCTGTACACATTATTGTTTACTCAGTGCGATTCAGTCAAACCAAGGGTCCAAACGTACTGCCAAATTACTTTAGTAAGCCACGGATAGTTTAGGTATCAGACACTTTACATCGAGTGCGTAACATCCTGAACTGCAAGGAACATTGGAAAGGCGGCAGAAGAACCTAAACACCAGCTGAAAGGCAGAATGCCAGGATTACGCAAATGACTGGGATAAAGGTATCACATTTATATTATTTGCTGTTAGAGATGCGCCAAATGAATCGACTCAGTTTACTACATTTCAATTGATATTTGGACACGAACTAAGAGGGTCTTTAAAATTAATTAGGGAAAAGTTGGTAGGTCATAAGTCAGGGATCACACTGTTGGATTGTGTATCTGAGGTGAGAGAAGGATTGAACAAAGTAGGTGAATCAGGTAGACAGAATTTGAAGGTGGCACAACACCGAATGAAGCAAGAAGCAGATACGAAAAATAAAATTCGTACGTTTGCCTGTGGGGAGAAAGTTTTGGCGCAATTAACAGTGGTAGGAGATCCCTTCAAAAGGAGGTTTAGTTGTGTTTATCAGGTTGACAAGAAGTTAAGTCAGGCTAATTGTCTGGTAAAGATGCCACATAGGACAAAAAAGACAGGGTGTGTCATGTGAACATACTGAAACTGAACTATGACAGTGAAAGGGAACTGCAGAAACAGTTATTTGTTACTGCCAATAAGAGTAAGAAATCACATCCAGACGATTTGAATTTTGATGTGCCTCAGCATAAATTGAATAATGAAAAAGGAACGGAATAGGGTAGTGAGCTATCTGCCCCAGGAACAGGTAATTTAATTGAACCACTAGTTGCAGTGCTCTGAAGAACTATGTCGAAATACAACGGGAAAGGCTAATGCCACAGTGCATGACGTTGACATAGGTCATGCTGTTCCGATAAAACAATACCCCTATCGGTTTAATCTGCTCAAAGCAGCACAAAGTTTCGAAGGAAGTGGAAGCGATGCGAGAAGAAGAAATTGTAGAGCCGAGTCAAAGCCCATTGTGTTGGTTCCCAAATTTGATTGCACTCAACAATTGTGCGCAACTTATCGGAATGCAAACGTTTGAACCAAATCTGATTCATACCAATTCCAAGGCTGGAGGATCGGGTGAGAAAAGGAGGGCAAGACTCTCATATCACAACGTTAAACGTACTTAGTGGTTATTGTCAACTACCTTTGTCAGAGAGAGCAAAAGATGTTTCTGCTTTTGAAATCCCAAATGGGCTACATCAATTTAAAGTAATGTCCTTTGTCATGAAAAACGCACCAGTCACTTTTCAAAGGCTCATGAACAAAGTTGTTACAGGGTTGACGAATTGTGCTGCCTATATAGATGACTCAGTGACCTTTAGCCATTCATACGAGAACACATGAAGCATCTGGCGGAGTTGTTCAGGAAACTGCGGGAGGCAAAGTCAGTCATAAACTTGGCAAAAACCAAATTTACGAATGTGGAAGTGACATTCTTAGGAGAAAACATTGAATACGGACGGATGTCATGGAGAAACGTGAAGATTAATGCCATCGAGGTATTTCCAAGACCAACTTCGAAGAAGGAAGTGCTACGAATTTTCGCTTTGAAAGGATTCTACAGGAAAGTTGAACCAAGCTTTTGTAGTGTAGTGAGATCTTTGACGGATATGTTAAAAATATATATGAAATTGAGTTGGACAGACCAATGCCAGGAGGCATTTGAGAACTTAAAGCAATGTTAACTCCAACACCCGTTGTAATCACGCCAAACATTTAGGAACCCTTCAAAGTCGCCGTCGATGCCAGCAATGTAGATGTTGGAGCTGTGCTGTGACAGGAGGATGATTGTGGAATTGAAAGACCAACCGGTTATTTTTCAAAAAGAAAACCTCAAAGTCCACCAGAAAAAAATATTCAACCATTGAAAAAGTGTTATTGAGTTTGGTCAGAGCCTTAAAACATTTTAATGTTTACCTTGCAAACAATGCATCGGAGACGATGTACACCACCGTTTGATATTTCTGGAAAGATTTGAGAAAAGTAACACTCGATAATTTTGTTGAAGTCTAACGTTACAAGCATTTAGAATCATAGAAGGAGGCCATTCAGTCCATAGAGCCTGCAGCGACAGCGATCCCACCCAGGCCACATTCCAGTAAACTCACAAATTTGCCCTGTTAGTCTGCTGGACACGAAGGTGGCAATTTATCATGGCCAATCAGCCTAACCCGCAAATCATTGAAGTGTGGGAGGAAACCCACGCAGATACGGGGAGAACGCACAAACTCTACACAGACAGTGACCCAAGGCTGGAATTGAACCCGGGTCCCTGGTGCTGTGAGGCAGCAGTGGTAACTACTGTGCCACCGTACCACCCATTTATTTTACAGATTGTACATGCTGTAGGTCGTGAGAATATAAACGTGGATGCTTTATCACGAGCTGCAATGAAAAATGATTAAATACGATAGAAATGCTAGTGTTCAATGTTATATATAAATAGAATTATTATGAAATATGAAACTCTGGATTAATGAACTATGGATCTAGCAACATAATCAACTTAAGGTTTAAAAAAAAGTGAAGCCATCTTTTTATGATGATCGTTCATTTTTTTCTTGGGGGAGTTGCAAAGTTGATTAGTCTAATTGTATATTGAAAAGTAAGACGTTCAACTTGGAATTTGTAAAATTGTAAAATGCGAAAGGTGAAAAAACATTGCATGGTTCTGTTAAAAGGTGGTGTTTTCTTTTGTGCTCAGAGTTTAAAATTGTAAGCACATAGAGTGCTCAAACTGAAACATTATTTCGAAAAACCAAGAGAACAGGCAATTGAATTTAGCCAATCAATTAGCATCCGAACAGGCTTTTGAATTCAGCCAATAAGTTTCAATCAGTCACTTAAATACCAACAACGTACTAAATTTAGCTCTGATGGTTTTGGCAACCTAGCAACAGTATGATAGTGGGGGATAATGATATGACATCAGGGGTATAAAAGAAAGGGGGCAGTGGAACAAGGAGAGAGAGCAACTGCCACCTGCCACAGCTCACAGTTCTTAACACAAAGCCCCACCTTGACAGCAAAGGTACCCAGTAAGGAAGGGAAGAGAAGTAAGAATAATCAGCAGAGAACGCCCAGTACATTGGATGTCTCCGAGAGGGTAAGAAGCATATTAAAAAAGGAAGGTAGTCAAACGGACGTAATCATACACATTGGCGAAAATGATGTTGGTAGGAAGAGCAGGGGGGGTCATACGAGAGAAATTCAGGGAGATGGGTGCTCGGCTAAAACGTAAGGCCTCCAGGGTCGCCATCTCTGGACTGCTCCCGGTGTCTAGTGCAAGTGAGGCGAGGAACAGGAAGATTCTACAGTTGAACGCATGGCTAAAGGACTGGTGCAAGAGGGAGGGTTTTAAATTCATAGATAACTGGGAAATCTTCAAGTCAGGATGGCAACTGTACAGAAAAGATGGCTTACACCTTAACTGGAAGGGAGCAAATATCCTGGCTGGAAGTTTTGCTAGAGTGTTTCAGGAGGATTTAAACTAGTGTGGCAGGTGGGTGGGGAACAAAACAGCATGTCAGTAAGTACTGAGGCGGGGGTAGAGCTTGGGGCCAGAGCAAGGTTAGCTAAGAAGAGGAGCAATCTCGAGCAGGATGACCTGAGTGGGCCTGGAGGTCTGGAGTGCATCTGCTTCAATGCGAGGAGCGTAATGGGTATGACAGACGAACGTAGGGCCTTAATGCTTACGCGGAATTTGGATGTGTTTGCGGTGACGGAGACTTGGTTAAGAGAAGGACAGGACTGGCAGCTGAATATTCCGGGGTATAAGTGTTTTAGGCGAGACAGAGGAGGGGCTCAAAAAGGTGAGGGAGTCGCGATATTAGTTAGGGAGCATATTACCGCGGTGCAGACGTTAGACAACTTAGAGGGGTCATGTACTGAGTCACTGTGGGTGGAACTCAGAAACAGGAAGGGTGCAGTCACTATGCTGGGGGTATACGACAGACCACCCAACAGCCCACGGGAAGTGGAGGAAAGGATATGTCAGGAGATTCTGGATACGTGCAGAAAACGTAGGGCTGATGTAGTGGGGGACTTTAATTTCCCTGGTATAGACTGGAAAGTGCTTCGAACTGGGGTTCCAGACGGAGAGGCATTTGAAAAATGCATACTGCAAGGTTCTTTGGAACAGTATGTAGATAGCCCGACAAGAGAGGGGGCTATACTGGACCTAGTTCTAGGAAATGAGCCCGGTCAGGTCGTCAAAGTTTCAGTCGGGGAACATGTGGCAAATAGTGACCACAACCTCTGTTAACTTTAGGATAGTAATGGAAAAGGATGAGTGCTGTCCTATTGGCACGGTGCTAAATTGGGGGAAGGCTAAATATAGCCGGATTAGGCAGGAATTGGTGGATGTTGATTGGGAGAGGATGTTCGAGGGTAAGTCTGCGTCTGGCATGTGGAAGTCTTTTGAGGAAAAATTGATAAGGCTGAAGGATAGGCATGTGCCTGCAAAAAGGAAAGATAGGAAAGGTGGGATTCGAGAGCCGTGCATAACCAGGGAAATTGAGGCTCTGATTAAAATGAAAAGGGAGGCGTACGTTAAGTCCAGGTCACAGAAAACAGATGGAGCTCTGGAGGAATACAGAGAGAGTAGTAAAGAACTTAAACGGGGAGTTAGAAGGGCAAAAAGAGGTCACGAGATTTTCTTGGCAGGCAGGATTAAGGAGAATCCTAAAGCATTCTATTCATACGTTAGGAACAAAAGAGTTGTCAGGGAGAAAATCGGACCCCTCAGGGACAAAGGAGGGGAATTATGCTTAGAATCCTAGGGAGTAGGGGAGATCCCAAATGAATAGTTTGCATCGATATTCACGAAGGAGAAGGACGTGTTAACCGGGATTGTCTCGGAGGGAGGTGTTGACCCGTTGGAGAAAATCTCCAATACAAGGGAGGAAGTGTGAGGTTTTTTAGGGAACATTAAAACTCACAAGCCCCAGGGCCTGATGGCATCTATCCTAGACTGCCCAGGGAGACGAGAGATGAAATTGCTGGACCTCTGACGGAAATCTTTGTCGCTTCTTTGGACACAGGTGAGGTCCCTGAAGATTGGAGAATAGCGAATGTGGTCCCGTTGTTTAAGAAGGGTAGCAGGGATAATCCGGAAAAGTATAGGCCGGTGAGCTTGATGTCCGTGGTAAGGAAGTTGTTGGAGAGGATTCTTAGAGACAGGATGTATGTGCATTTAGAACGGAACAATCTCATTAGTGACAGACAGCATGGTTTTGTAAGAGGGAGGTCGTGCCTTACAAATTTGGTGGAGTTTTTTGAGGAAGTGACAAACACGGTTGCCGAAGGAAGGGCCGTGGATGTCGTCTATATGGTTTTCCGTAAGGCATTTGACAAAGTCCCACATGGCAGGTTGGTTAAGAAGGTTAAGGCTCATGGGATACAAGGAGAAGTGGCTAGATGGGTGGAGAACTGGCTTGGCCATAGGAGACAGAGGGTAGTGGTCGAAGGGTCTTTTTCCAGCTGGAGGTCTGTGACCAGTGGTGTTCCGCAGGGCTCTGTACTGGGACCTCTGCTATTTGTGATATATATAAATGATTTGGAAGAAGGTGTCACTGGTGCTATCAGCAAGTTTGCGGATGAGACGAAGATGGCTGGACTTGCGGATAGCGATGAGCATTGTCGGGCAATACAGCAGGATATAGATAGGCTGGAAAATTGGGTGGAGAGGTGGCAGATGGAATTTAATCCGGATAAATGCGAAGTGATGCATTTTGGAAGAAATAATGTAGGGAGGGAGTTATGCAATAAATGGCAGAGTCATCAAGAGTATAGAAACACACACTAGGTGTGCAAGTCCACAAATCCTTGAAGGTGGCAACACAGGTGGAGAAGGTGGTGAAGAAGGCATATGGTATGCTTGCCTTTATAGGATGGGGTATAGAGTATAAAAGCTGGAGTCTGATGATGCAGCTGTATAGAACGCTGGTGAGGCCACATTTGGAGTACTGCGTCCAGTTCTGGTCGCCGCACTACCAGAAGGACGTGGAGGCATGAGAGAGAGTGCAGAGAAGCTTTACCAGGATGTTGCCTGGTATGTAGGGTCTTAGCTATGGGGAGAGATTGGCTAAACTGGGCTTGTTCTCCCTGGAAAGATGGATAATGAGGGGAGATCTAACAGATGTGTACAAGATTATGAAGGGGATAGATAGGGTGAACGGTGGGAAGCTTTTTCCCAGATCAGAAATGACGATCACGAGGGGTCACGGGCTCAAGCTGAGAGGGGCGAAGTATAACTCAGATATCAGAGGGAAGTTTTTTACACAGAGGGTGGTGGGGGCCTGGAATGCGCTGCCTAGTAGGGTGGTGGAGGCAAACACGCTGACATTGTTTCAGACTTACCTGGAAAGTCACATGAGCAGCCTGGGAATGGAGGGATACAAACGATTTGCCTAGTTGGACCAAGGAGCAGCACAGGCTTGGAGGGCCGAAGGGCCTGTTTCCTGTGCTGTACTGTTCTTTGTTCTTTGTTGTTTATATTACAAGAATACAATACCCGGCTGTAATTTAGGGAGCGACTAAAATTGTATTTATTTTTTAATGAGTGGGAATTATATTTGTTGGAACAGCATACAATTAGAGTCCTGTTATTTTTCGATTTCTTAATAATTTAGTGTTCACTCTTGTTTAGATAAATAAATTGTCACCTGTTAAATTATGATGTGGAGATGCCAGCGTTTGACCGGGATGGGCACACTAAGAAGTTACGCAACACCAGGCTAAATTCCAAAAGGTTTAGTTGGAATCACGAGCTTTCGGAGTGCAGCTCCTTCATCAGGTGAGCGGAGATTAGTTCACTAACACAGCATATATACGCAAAAAGAGAATTGAAAGATAATTACAGATTAGAATGTGAAGAATGGTTGGAATGCGAGTCTTGACAGGCAATCAATTCTTTACAAACAGTGCGCCTGGACAGAGGGATAATCACAGGTTAAAGACGTGCGAATTGTCGCAAGCCAGGGCAGTTAGGAGGATTTTACAAATCCAGACAGTGTGGTGGAGGTTACAAGTAGTTTGACAGGAACACAAGATTCCGGTTGGGGCTGTCCTCATGTGTGCAGAACGTAGCTATTAATTTCTGCACGGTGATTTTGTGTTGCCCTGTGCATTGACAGCCGCACTGGAGAACGCTTATATTGAGATCGGAGGCTGAATGCCCTTGACTGCTGGAGCCCTCTCCGCTTCGAAGGGAACACTCCTGTCTAGCGATTGTTGCACGGTGTCCGTTCATCCGTTGTCGTGGCGTCAGCATGGTATCACCGATGTACCACGCCTCAGGACATCCTTTCCTGCAGCATATGACGTCGGCAAAGTTGGCCGAGTCACATGAACATGTACCGTATACTTGGTGGGTGTTCTTCTCACGTGGGATGGTGGTATACATGTCGATGAACCGGGCAACTTGCAGATGTTTCCGTGGAACCGTTGTGTGGTGTCATGGTCGCTGTTCTCCAGATGACTGGGTAGTTTGCTGAGAACAATGGCCTATTTGAGTTTGGGCGGTTGTTTGAAAGCAAGTAGTGGGGTTGTGGGGTTGGCCTTGGCGAGATGTACATCGTTTTCAATGACATGTTGAAGGTTTTGAAAAAGATGTCGTAGTTCCTGCGCTCCAGGGAATTATTGGATGAAGTAATCTGTTCCGGGGAAGTATTCGTCCAGAATTCCAAAAGCTCGTGATTGCAAATAAACCTTTTGGACTTTAACCAGGAGTTGTGAGACTTTTTATTGTTGAGTTTAGAGGCAATGTCAGGGAGTTATTTTGATTTGACAACGAAAAGTTGCTGAAGAGCAGATCGTACCAATTCACATTCACATTTTTACAGGTCATAGAGCGAGGAACTCCTTTTTGAGTGCTTAGTTCTCAAAGGCCGGGGTGGGGGGGCGGGGGGGGGGGGGCGGGAGGGGATGAACCTCTGCTTTATAGCAATGGATCATGGGAAACCGTTACGAGCATGGACTGGAAAAAAAAAACACGTGTTCTTCTTCATACAGGTCGGAAATTCTAATTGGATATTTGAACTAAAATGAATTTCAGGACTTTAAAGCTCCAACAGCCCATAATACGACTGCCACATTACAGAGCTAAGCAATCTGCATCAGCAATATCCCAGTCAAGAGATTAAAATGTCACTCCCCACTGTAGCACCTGATGTAAAATGTAAGATGCACCAGATCACCGTAGGAAGACTTCTCCCGTTGCACATTCTCAGCCTCTGGCTGTGAAGCACAAATGGAAAAGATTCACGGAAACGCCCTTTCCTGTAACTTTTCCTCTAATTGACAACAACCCTTGTCCTGGGATCATTTTGTCTTTCCGTTGCTGTGCATGGGCACACAGTTCTGAAAATCACTCTGAGTATTACTGTGCCACATGGATATCAAGACTTCACGAAACTTGCTCACCACCGTCTCGTCAATTGCAAAAATGAATGTCCAAGCGATTCTGGTCTTGCCATGAATGTACACTTCTCATGAAAAAAAGCAACAGTGTAAATTGAGACATGAATGAAAGATGGAGACCAGGAAGAAATGGGTTTAATGTTATTGACGAAAGAACCAAAGTTGCCAAAAAATAAGACAACAATTTTGCGTGCCACATGCACATGGAATTGAGAGAAAAGGCTTAAGTAGGAAAATAGGGAATTTACGAAGGGACTGCAGAGTGCAACTCCATAAATCTCCGTTCAGTAAACAATCAACATGTTCGATGGGCCAACGAGTCACTTCTGTGCTTTCATCGTTATACTTTTGATTCTATGCTTTTGCTCGAGTACCTGTGATGTTCGACTTCACTCATGCATTGTGGATGTCTGCCATCTGCACCCATTGACAATCTATTCTGTTGTCGCCATTGGTACAACGACATCGCAATGGAGGACCACAAAATTATTAATCACCATTACTACAAGAATATCAACAGAAAGTTGAATATCCATTTCGCCTTATTGACAGAATGTTCGACCAAATAAATATTTCACAATACTAATTGCAGTCAATTGATCGCAAAATGAAGAAAATCTTAAGAAGCTAAATGTCATCAGTTCGTCATTTTAATCTGCTTTCACAGTTACTTCTCTCATTTTCAAGGGTGATCTTCTTCTCTGTTCTGGTCCAGTGGGGTATTCTGCTATTCACAATATCCATCAGACATGACCTTGCCCCAGACACACTTCAGTTTTACTATTCCATTCGCCAACAGATTCCACAGATGTCTTGGACTTGAAATTCTTTTTGATATTGGCCGGTAAAGTTGTCGATTGCTGATGGTTTATGAAACTCTCTTTTTCAGTGCTGGAATTTGAGTTATACTGTTCCATCACCCGACTTGAACTAAACACTGAAAAATGTATTTGTCAGTGCAGAATCCGACCAAGGACTAACAGTTAAACTCTGGACATAATTCACTTCCTATTTTCTTTCCAATTGAGCATTTATTCGAAATTGGATACTGTTTCCATTTAATCCACCGGCCAACTTCTGTACATATTGACCCTAAATCGGAATAATGCCACAGAAGTGGCACAGGGAAAGATTAAGATTCAGGAGTATGAAATGATTCCCCTCAAACTACCACCACATCTCCAGCTGATGATCGCGGACAAGAATGCATGTCTTCCACAATGCATAAAGATCAGGCGCAGAAATCTGGGCTGATATCTTAAGATAAGGCACTCTCAGAGGGCAATGTGAAGAATTTCATTTCGATGACTAAAGATAAGAATCTGAATCGCAGTCCGAGTCTCTGAACATGACAGTGTGTCCTCAAAGCCTAAAAAGGTGTTTTCTCAATTCTAACCGTGGATGGCGACGTGATTAGCAATAACTGGAAACTGGTCTCACTCCCCAGTCCTAACTGGGAGAAATAGTGCAATGTGAGGTTGAAGAACAAGCGTTCCTTGCTAATCAAGTGTCACTCGGTATGATCAAGAGCAGATTTGCGCCCTCCTTCCTCGTCTTCGTGAAATGTTTAGGAGTAGGAATTCATGGCGATTGCTCCATTGACACACTGAGTAATAGGGTATTGTTCAGAATTTTGACCGGAGTCGCTTCATCAAATGAACACGAGTTGAAATTCATAATAATTGAGCAAGGAATTCAGGGTCAATCTCCCCTTTGCAAAGCTCTGTCATGGAGAATCGATTGGTAGACTGATCGGTGTCAACTCACCCATTGGCGAAGAGTCATTGGATAATTACCAACAGTTGGAACCGAGGATGATTTACACAATGAAAGTATCAATGATCAACCGAATTCCACGATATTGTGGATCTGAAATATAAAGAGAAAATTCGAGAAGCATCGAGTAATAGAGTCGTAGAGGTTTACAGCATGGAAACAGGCCCCTCGGCCCAACTTGTCCATGCCGCCCTTTTTTTTAACACCCCCAAGCTAATCCCAATTGCTCGCATTTGGCCCATATCCCTCGATACCCATCGTACCCATGTAACTATCTAAATGCTTTTTAAAAGATAAAATTGTACCTGACTATACTAATACCTTTGGCAGCTTGTTCCAGACACTTACCACCCTCTGTGTGAAACAAATTGCCCCACTGGACACTTTTGTATCTCTCCCCTCTCACCTTAAACCTATGCCCTCCAGTTTTAGACTCCCCTACCTTTGGGAAAATATATTGGCTGTTTAGCTGATCTATGCCCCTCATTAGCTTATGGACCTCTATAAGGTCACCCCTCAGCCTCCTACGCTCCAGAGAAAAAAGTCACAGTATGTCAGCCTCTCTCTATAACTAAATCCATCATGTCCCGGTAGCATCCTGGTAAATCTTTTCTGCACTCTTTCTAGTTTAATAATATCCTTTCTATAATAGGTTGACCAGAATTGCACACCGTATTCCAAGTGTGGCCTGACCAATGTCTTGCACAACTTTAACAAGACGTTCCAACTCCTGTATTCAATGTTCTGACCGATGAAACCAAGCATGCCGAATGCCCTTTTCACCACTCTGTCCACCTCTGACTCCACTTTCAAGGAGCTATGAACATGTACCCCTCGATCTCTTTGTTCTGTAACTCTCCCCAACGCCCTACCATTGGCTGAGTAAATCCTACCCTGGTTCAATCTACCAAAATGCATCACCTCGCATTTGTCTAAATTAAACTCCATCTGCCATTCGTCAGCCCACTGGCCCAATTGATCAAGATCCCGTTGCAATTGGAGGTAACGTTCTTCACTCTCCACTCTGCCACCAATCTTGGTGTCATCTGCAAACTTACTAACAATGCCTCCTATATTCTCATCCAAATCATTAATATAAATGACAAATAACAGTGGGCCCAGCATTGATCCCTGAGGCACACCGCTGGTCACAGGCCTCCAGTTTGAAAAATAACTCTCTCCAATCACTCTCTGGCTTCTGTCAAGAAGTCAATTTTGTATCCATTGAGATATCTCACCCTGGATCCCGTAAGATTTAACTTTATGCAACAACCTACCATGCGGTACCTTGTCAAAGGCCTTGCTAAATTCCATGTGGACAACATCAACTGCACTGCCCTCATCAACATTCTTGGTTAACCCTTCAAAAAACTCAATCAAATTTGTGAGACATGATTTTCCACTCACAAAGCCATGCTGATTGTCCTTAATCAGTCCGTGCATCTCTAAATGCCTGTAGATCCAGTCTCTCAAAATACTTTCCAACAATTACCCACCACAGATCTGAGGCTCCCTGGCTTGTAGTTCCCAGTCAACTGTTTATATTGCAGCAGCGCAGGGAATGGAAGCTAATGTTAAACTAATTATTCAGACTTATAAGAAATTGCATGCATGGATGCTGTGTAAAAAATACGAAATTTAAGATATACCTCGTGCAACAACATCGTGTATAAAGCACTGTGCAAGGGATGCTTCCTAAATAATTGGGATAATATTTGACTGTACACAAAATGGAAATGGCTGTTAACCATGAACATTAGGAACCTATACTAACATCCTCATATTAATCCATAGCGTTTTCAGTAAGTTGGAATGTGCTTCCCCTAAGCTGCTTCACTGAGGTAACAGTAAGAAGTCTCACAGTGTTCAAGTCCAGGAAGTTTATTTGGAATCACGAGCTTTCGGAGCGCGTTTCAATCATCAGGTGAGTGTAAATAGGTCCACAAACACAGCATACGCAGGAAAGGCACAATTGCAAGATAATTACAGTTTGGAATGTGAAGAATTGCTGGAATGTGAGTCTTTACATGTATTCAGCTCTTTACAGGTTCAAGCAGTGTGAATGGACAGAGGGATAATCATAGGTTAAAAAGGTGTCAATTGTTTCAAGCCAGGATAGTTCGTAGGATATTGCAAACTCGGAATGGTGGGGTTACATTCAGTGTTGCATGAACCACAGATCCAGGCTGAGGCTATCCTTATCCATGCAGAACATGTCTATCCGTTTCTGCTCGGCAATTCTGCTTTGTTGTGTGTCTTGAAAGCCGCCTTGGATGATGTTTACCTAAAGACCAGAGGGCGAATGTCCTTGAATACTGAAGCGTTCCCCGACTGGAAGGGAACACTCCTCCCTGGCGATTGTCGCGTGGCTTCCATTCATCTGCAAATTTTCGCTGATGTACCACACCTCTGGAGATCCTTTCCTGCAGCGTATGAGGCAGACAATGTTGGCTGCGTTGCACGAACGTGTACTGTGTACCTGGGAGGTGCTGTTTTCACTGTGAAGATTATTACCTGTAAAAACTCGCATTCCAACCATTCTTTGCATTCCCAGTTGGAATTATCTTGCCATTGTGTGTTTGCCTCTATATGCAGTCTTTGTGAATCTACCTCCACTCACTTGATGATTGAGCAGCGCTTAGAATGCTCAAGATTCCAAATAAACCTGTTGGACTTTAACCTGGTGTTGGGAGATTTCTTACTGTACTTACCCGAGTCCAACGTAAGCATTTCCACACGATCACTGCGGTATGTTTTCGACCCCTCAAGTCAAGTATATTTCAAATGGCCTTTATTCTTTGCTGTAATATCGAACTTTGCATTTCACGAGGCATGGGGAAATGTTAGGTTAGCTCAGCAGTGCTATTTCGCTGTATATATTCTAAATATGTATCTAATGCAACTCCAAAATGGAATTTCATACCCTCATTCTTGGCAGAAGCACAGATATTTGTCAAGTTGCTGCTGCAGCCTAAACACTTTGGCATAATTCGGATTTGAATTGAATCAGTGTCTTGTGTTGGTAAATGTCCTATTGGATAAATCCACACGTTTTCAGCGAAAGGGCATTTACCAACATAAGACACTGATTCAATTCAATAATTGCATGAGTGTGATAGTAATACATTCAACTGAACCTTCATCAATGTATTAGTTTTTTAAAATATACTAATATGTATTATTGCTGATTTTGTCCAATCACTCAGTTAACTTAATCACAATTGTGATTCTATCTCGTGGTAAATGTGGCCTTTCCAAAAGTGTCACTCGCTATCTTGTCGCAATGGCAACAGCCGATCTATTGGTTGTCATCCTGGATCTGATATGGAGGCAGATACCGATTTTGTATTGGACAGAGTTCATTTTCTTGACATCCATTCCCGTGTGTAACATCCACGCCATGTTGCTTTATGCAGCAACTGATTGTTCCGTCTGGTTCACTGTCACATTCACCTTTGATCGATATGTTGCCATTTGCTGCCCCAAGCTGAAAACCAACTATTGCACTGAGAGAAATGCTGCAGTGATTCTGGGAACAGTGACTGTGCTGAGCTGTTTGAAAAATATATTCTGGTACTTCATGTTATTGGATGGATATTCATTAAATCACAATCCCTGGTTTTGTCATGCCTATTTATATGTCAGCTATTCAATACTATGGTCGACAATCGAGGGAATCCATTATCTTCTCACGCCAGGGTTGACATTTTTTCTCATTCTACTTCTAAATGTGTTAACCGTCAGATGCATTTTAGCTGCCAGCAGAGCAAGAAGGAGACTTTGCCATCAGAGCCATACGGACAGCCCCCGAGACCCAGAGATGGAGAGCAGAAGGAAATCAATAATTTTACTCTTTTCTATTTCTGGTAATTTTATCCTGTTATGGGCAGTGTATATGATTTATTTTATATGGTATCGCATTTATTATTTAGGATATACACGTGTTTACATCCCATATTATGTACTGTACATCGGATTTATGCTGCAGCTCCTAAGTTGCTGCACAAACACCTGTATTTATGTCGTGACACAGACTAAATTCAGAACACAGATCAAAAATATGGTGAAATATCCCTTCACACTTATTTCTAAATTAACAAAAACATAACCAACGATTATGTCCCTCCTACAGAGGAATCCAATGCTTTGACAGAAGGTTGGTTAGGGCAAGTTTAGGGCCAGTTATAGATGGCAGAGGGAAGTTATGTGTGGAACCGGAGGAGATTGGTGAAGCATTGAACCAATATTTCTCTTCGGTGTTCACGCAAGGGGACATGAATATAGCTGAGGAGGACACTGGGTTGCAAGGGAGTAGAATAGACAGTATTACAGTTGATAAGGAGGATGTGCAGGATATTCTGGAGGGTCTGAAAATAGATAAATCCCCTGGTCCGGATGGGATTTATCCAAGGATTCTCTGGGAGGCAAGAGAAGTGATTGCAGAGCCTCTGGCTCTGATCTTCAGGTCGTCGTTGGCCTCTGGTATAGTACCAGAAGATTGGAGGTTAGCGAATGTTGTCCCATTGTTTAAGAAGGGGAACAGAGACTTCCCCGGGAATTATAGACCGGTGAGTCTCACTTCTGTTGTCGGCAAGATGTTGGAAAAAATTATAAGGGATAGGATTTATAGTTATTTGGAGAGTACTGAATTGATAGGTGATAGTCAGCATGGTTTTGTGGCAGGTAGGTCGTGCCTTACTAACCTTATTGAGTTTTTTGAGAAAGTGACCTAGGAGGTGGATGGGGGCAAGGCAGTGGACGTGGTATATATGGATTTTAGTAAGGCGTTTGATAAGGTTCACCATGGTAGGCTTCTGCAGAAAATGCAGATGTATGGGATTGGGGGTGATCTAGGAAATTGGATCAGGAATTGGCTAGCGGATAGGAAACAGAGGGTGGTGGTTGATAGTAAATATTCATCATGGAGTGCGGTTACAAGTGGTGTACCTCAGGGATCTGTTTTGGGGCCACTGCTGTTTGTAATATTTATTAATGATCTGGATGAGGGTATAGTTGGGTGGATTAGCAAATTTGCTGATGACACCAAAGTCGGTGGTGTGGTAGACAGTGAGGAAGGGTGTCGTAGTTTGCAGGAAGACTTAGACAGGTTGCAAAGTTGGGCCGAGAGGTGGCGGATGGAGTTTAATGCGGAGAAGTGTGAGGTAATTCACTTTGGTAGGAATAACAGATGTGTTGAGTATAGGGCTAACGGGAGGACTTTGAATAGTGTGGAGGAGCAGAGGGATCTAGGTGTATGTGTGCATAGATCCCTGAAAGTTGGGAATCAAGTAGATAAGGTTGTTAAGAAGGCATATGGTGTCTTGGCGTTTATTGGTAGGGGGATTGAATTTAGGAGTCGTAGCGTTATGTTGCAACTGTACACAACTCTGGTGCGGCCGCACTTGGAGTACTGTGTGCAGTTCTGGTCCCCACATTACAGGAAGGATGTGGAGGCTTTGGAGAGGGTGCAGAGGAGGTTTACCAGGATGTTGCCTGGTATGGAGGGGAGATCCTATGAGGAGAGGCTGAGGGATTTGGGATTGTTTTCGCTGGAAAGGCGGCGGCTAAGAGGGGATCTTATTGAAACATATAAGATGATTAGAGGTTTAGATAGGGTGGATAGTGATAGCCTTTTTCCTCTGATGGAGAAATCCAGCACGAGGGGGCATGGCTTTAAATTGAGGGGGGGTAGTTATAGAACCGATGTCAGGGGTAGGTTCTTTACCCAGAGGGTGGTGAGGGATTGGAATGCCCTGCCAGCATCAGTAGTAAATGCGCCTAGTTTGGGGGCGTTTAAGAGATCCGTAGATAGGTTCATGGACGAAAAGAAATTGGTTTAGGTTGGAGGGTCACAGTTTTTTTTTTAACTGGTCGGTGCAACATCGTGGGCCGAAGGGCCTGTTCTGCGCTGTAATGTTCTATGTTCTATGTTCTATGTTGACAATCATCAGATGGATTTTCACTGTGTTAGTGGTGAAAGTAGATCAGATTGTATACTCTCTCTGAAGCACTTAGCAGGTTAGTATTTCTCGTGTCTTTGATGCTTTAATGTTTGGCCAATGGAAGTCCCATAGACATGAGTTAAAATAGTTGTCGATAGCATGTGCTGAAGATATAGAAAGATGACCAGAGTAAAATATAAAGCGTGAAACAGAAAAGCATTGCATTTTGCGACTGTTTTTGTTGATGTTTCCAAAAAAACTGAAGCCTGTGAACGAAACTTACATCAATCAATAAACGTGACTGTCAGATTCAAGCATTATAGCGCATCTGAGCCGATAGATGGGGGCAGAAATGGAAACTTACACGCTCTCAGTTTCCTTATGGAGCAATGGGGCCTTTCACTAAATTGAAACGCAGATGGTGAAATGTGAAAACTGCCAAATGTGGTTCAGAATGATTATTGTAATGGAGAGAAAGAAAAAGGCAGGCTGGGATATCGTTCTTATTTGATAAAATTGGGGGAACAAATCCATACATTTCAGGTGTTCATAATTTAGATTTGGAAACGTTTTCAGTTTGCTGCAAAATATAAATTATTTTGTGAACACAATTATTTCCGGATGATTCGGGCCAATTTCAGAGGGTATTTAAAGAGCGTGACGAGAATTCTGTATAGATTAAATAAACATCGGATTAATAAGCAAAATATCTGCAAAGATTTCCGTTGTGATTCCCAGTGTTATCAGTTCACCTTTTGGATATTTACCCACCATTCTCCATCAATTAACTGACAGAATCAATCGAAATGGTTCGCCAAATACAAGCAGTGGTCAGAAAAGGGGAGAGGAGGCTGGCTGCGATTGGTGCGATAGAAGGGAATATTAGGATTGTGATCGCTCTTCTTCAGTATACAGGATATGAAATAAAATCACCCACAGTGTCTCCTCCACTTCCATGCGTCCAAATCTCATTGTCTTACACCTGCTCAGAAAGATCATCGGCAATTATCTAAAATAGCATATTTGCCTGAGTATTACATTTTCTTTGACACACTTTATTTACATCTGTTTCTCGTCCACTCTTTCCACATGGCCAGTGCAGTCGCTCTCTATCTCTCTCTCTCGCTCTCACTCCCTTCTTCCCTCTCACTTTCTTCCCTCTGCTCCCTCTAAGGCATACAACTATTCGAAGCTTGGTTTTCGGTGTCAACAAACCCAACCAGAGTACTTAAGCGAGGAGAAATGGACCAGGGGGAGGGAATACTGCAGGGCTGACCAACGCCTCAAATGGATGGCAACCAGAATGGATGGGGCCGATTACCTTCCATTGTGCAATATCAGCTAATGTCTTCTCTCCTCGGGTTTATTTTTTATATCTCGCACACGTTTGCAATAGCATACACAAAAAGGTCACCTTTGACCTTGCAAACTATCGTCCCACCTCATCGCCACTTCCATCTCCAGAGTCTTTGAGCATGTTTCCTCCTTCGAAATTGGTTCTTGTGCTTCCCTGAATTTTGTCTTTGAGTCTTGCCAATCAGATTGCTGCCTTACCACAATGCCAGACCGGTTCTCATCACAGTTGGAAGTTACATCCTTCATGTCGAAGGCTAAGGGTAAGTGCTACTCATTATTCGTTCCCCTCCAGTCCCCACTCCTTGGAATATTTAACTACAGCTTCTTCATTCTCCACTTCTCCACTAGTTGAGAGAGTTTCCTCCTGTTTTTCTATTTAATGATTCAAACTAAAGTATCACCTGCAAAGAGAACTCCCGTTGCACTCCCAGCCCATTTGATCGCAAAACCTTGAAATCAGGAAGTGGACAATTTCCACTTCCGTCACGTCAGCCAACTCTACCTCTGTGAAATCAAGATTACTCTGATCAAGCGCGGGTTAACCTTTGCCTGACCAAATTTGGCTCCCAGTCATATAATGCATCCTTTTTTAAAAAATCCACAAACTTGTATTGCACCCATTCCATCTGTCTCAAAAACCCACAAAGATTTGCGGGTTAGGTTGATTGGCCATGCTAAAATTTCCCCTTCGAGTCCTGAGATGTGTAGGTTAGAGGGATTTGCGGGTTAATATGTAGGGATATGGGGGTAGGGCCTGGGTGGGATTGTGGTCGGCGTAGACTCGATGGATCAAAAGGCCTCTTTCTGCACTGTCGGGTTTGTATGATTCTATGATTTGTGAACTGCTATTATACCCTATTTACCAGGCCCCACTTCAACATTGCCCAAGTATTAAGGATGTGCTTTCATTTTCCTGAACTCCATGTGGAATTTGGCTTCTATAAATCTCCCCCTCTCTCTCTCTCTGTCTCTCCCTCTTTCTTTAACTATCTCTCTCTCTCTTTCTGTCTCTCTCTCTGTCTCTCACTCTTTCTGTCTCTGTCCCTCTCTCTCTCTTTCTGTCTGTCTCTGTCTCTCTCTCTCCCGCCTTCTCTTTCTCTGTCGCTCTCTCTCCTTTCCGTCCCTAATTGTCTTTCTCTTTCTTATTATCTGCCATAAATATATTCTCACCTAAAGTGTAACTGAAAAGTAAACAAAACCCAAACGCAAAACTGAACCTAAGCTTAACACTAAATCCACTGTAATCATTCGTGTAACTCTGTTCCTAAGTAGAAAAGGCAGACGAACCACAAGTAAATGGCAACGCAATTACCAGAGCTGAAACTCACACTTTATGATCTGAACAATCACTGATGACGAAATTCCACTCTAACCATGAACCCAATCTTAAAGTTAGCTCATTAACACAAATACTAATCTTCACCAGAAACCTAATGGAACGCAAATACTAACACTGAAACGAAATAGAACCCTGTATCTCAGCGTAAACATAAAAATAATCCCAGAAAAGGAATGAAGGTCCAAACCATTCTCCAGACACAACCATAAACCTAACGCTAACTCTATCACAAACTGCACCCCTAACAATGTAACACTGATCCGATGCCTAACAGTAATCCGAAAACTAAACTTACCTGCTAATTGAAGCACGAATATTGGCGCGAAGCATAAATGTAACCTGACACTCTTAGTCACACAAACACATTACAGGCAGTAATTGAAGGGAAGGGCACAGCAGGATGGCATTTCACTTCAAAAACACCTACCATGTGTTGATCAAGTCGGGGGACTTCTGGGGGCCAGGGAGACCATCTGTTTAGCAAGTGTCTCCAGCTGCAGTAACTAAAATTCCAAGTTTTGCATATGGAGAAGTATCTGGAGTCACGATGGAATATAGATAAGAATGAGAGAGAATTATAGAACCTTGGAGTAGGTCATTCGGCACTTTGAGCCTGTTCTGCCATTGAATATGATTAATTGTGGATCCTCGATCTCAATGCCGTATATTCCTCTGCCTTCACTTGTGAAATTAAGATCTAAATAAAGAACTATATTTTCCTTGTATGCATTAACTGATGTGCCTCCACCACTCTCTATGGTACAGAACTCCAATGGATCATTACCCTATGAGTGATTTTATTTTACCATCTCAGTCTGAAATGTTGTATCCCATATCCTGATACTATGTGGCCTCAATCGAGGGATTGAGTTTAGGAGTCCGGGGATAATGATGCAGCTATATAAGACCCTCGCCAGACACCACTTGGAGTACTGGGCTCAGTTCTGGTCGCCTCATTACAGGAAGGATGTGGAAAAGACTGAAAGGGTGCAGAGGAGGTTTACAAGGATGTTGCCTGGATTGAGTGGCATGCCTTATGAGGATAGGCTGAGGAAGCTCGGTCTATTCTCCTTGGAGAGACATAGGATGAGAGGAGACCAAATAGAGGTATATTCGATGTTGAGAGGCATAGATCGGGTGGACTCTCAGAGGCTTTTTCCCAGGGTGGAAATGGCTGCTACGAGAGGACACAGGTTTAAGGTGCTGGGGGTGTAGGAACAGGGGAAACGTTTGGGGGAAGTTTTTCACACAGAGGGTGGCGGGCGAGTGGAATCGGTTGCCGTCAGTGGTGGTGGAGGCAAACTCAATAGGGTCTTTTAAGAGACCCCTGGATGAGTACATGGGACTTAATAGGATGGAGGTTTATAAGTAGGTCTGGAAGGTAGGGATCTGTTCGGCACAATTGTGGGGCCGGAGGGCCTGTTTTGGGCTGTAGTTTTCTATGTTTCTATGTTTCTATATCTTGATACTATGTGGCCCAGATCTAGTCAGACCAGTACATTCCATACAATTTCTTCTCATCTTTCTGAACGAGCGTAAACACAGACACAGGCGAACCAATCTCTCCTCACAGGATAATCCCGCCAAACTTAGTAACAGCCGAGTGAACCTCTGCTGCAGTCCCTCAATGGTAAGTGTATTATTTCTTGGGTCGGGAGACCAGAGCTGCACGTAGTATTGCAGTTGTAATCACCAAAAGGCCCTGTAAAACTGCAATAGAGTCATAGCGGTTTACAGCATGGAAACAGACCCTTCGATCCAACTTGTCCCTGCTGCCCAGTGTTCACCATTCGACGAGTCCCACTTGCCCGCATTTGGCCCACATCTCTCTATGCCCAGTTTGCCCATGCTAGCGTCTAAATCTTTTTTTTAAATGCAAAATTTTACCTGCCACTATCACTACCTCTGCCAGCTTGTTCCAGGCACCCACGACCCTCTGTATGACAAAATTGCCCCTCTGGACCCGTTTGTATCTCTCCCCTCTCACTTTAATCCTACACCCTCTCGCTTTAAACTCACCTATCTTTCAGAAAAGATGTTGACTATCTAGCTGATTTATTCCCATCACTATTTTATGGACCTCTGTGAGATCACCCCTGAGCCTTCTACGCTCCAGGGGGAAAAAGAAATCTCAGTCTATCGAGCCTCTCCTTATCAATCAAACTATCAAGTCCCGGTAGCATCCTATTATTTTTTTCTGCTCTCTTTCGAGTTTAATAATATTATTTCTATAATAGGGTGACCAGAACTGTACA
The DNA here is from genome assembly GCF_964213995.1 of Mustelus asterias. NCBI lineage: Eukaryota > Metazoa > Chordata > Chondrichthyes > Carcharhiniformes > Triakidae > Mustelus > Mustelus asterias. The sequence goes on from NW_027590109.1 coordinate 963,436, forward strand.
CAGTGTTCCATGTGTAGCCTTAGTAATGTCTTGCACAAACTTCAACAAGACATCCTAACTCCTGTATTCAATGTTCTGACCAATGAAACCAGGCATGCTGAATATCTTCTTCACCAATTTATCCACCGGTGACTCCACTTTCAAGGAGCTATGAACCTGTACCCCTAGATTTCTGTGTTCTATAACTCTCCCCAACGACCTACCATTAACAGGGTAAGACCTGCCGTGGTTCGAGCTACCAAAATGCAACAACTCACACTTACCTGAAACACTAATTTAGGCGCAAAGTTAAATGTAACATTATGCTCATAGTCACACAAACACACTATAGGCAGTAATTCAAGGGAAACTCATAGCAGGTAGCTCTGCCACTTCAAAAGAACATTCCATGTCATTTATCAAGTCAGTGACACTTCTAGAGGCAAGTGGCACCATCTGTTTAGGGAGTGTCTCCAGCTGCAGTGACTTAAATTTCACGATTTGCATATGGTGAAGTGGCTGGAGTCACTATGGAACATAGTCAAGAATGAGAGAAATATATAACCTTGGAGTAGGTCTTCGGCACTTCGAGTCTGCTCTGCCATTCAATATGATTCATGGTTGACCGTCGATCTCAGTGCCATATATGCCTCAGCCCTCAGGTACCGAGGTGAAATTAAAATCGAAATAAAGAATCATATTTTTCTTGCATGCATTATTGATATGGCCTCCACCGCCCTCTGTGGTACAGAATTCCAATGGATCAGTACCCTACGAGTGATTTTCTTTTCTCATGCCCGTCCGAAATGCTCAATCCCATATCCTGATATTTCGTGGCCTGGAACTAGTTTCCATAACCAGGGAAAACATCCACCCTGCGTCTCGTCTGTCCAGTACAATCAATTAAATCTCTTCTCACCTCTCTGAACTAGTGCGAACAAAGACACGGTCGAAACAGTCTCACCTCATTGGACAATTCCGTCAAACCTAGCAGCAGACTAGTGAACCTTTGATGCAGTCCCTCAATGGCAAGTATATTATTTCCAAGGTAGGGAGACCAAAGCTGCACGTATCACTGCAGTTGTGATCTCAACAAGGCCGTGTAAAATTGCAATACTGTCATAGAGTCACAGCGGTTTACAGCATGGAAACAGGCCCTTCAGCCCAACTTGTCATGCCGCTCAGTTTCTACCATTAAGCTAGTCCCAATGGCCCGCCTTTGGCCCACATCCCTCGATACCCATCTTACCCAAGAAACTGTCTAAACGTTTTTTTTTACAAATACAAAATTGTACCCGCCTCTATCACTACCTCTGGCAGATTGTCCCAGACACTCACCAACCTCTGTGCGACAAAATTGCCCCTCTGGAGCCTTTTGTATATTTCCCCTCTCACATTAAACCTATGCCCTCTAGTTTTATACTCCCCAACCTTTGAGAAAATATATTGACTATCTGGCTGATCAATGCCCCTCATTATTTTATAGACCTCTATAAGTTCATCCCTCAGCCTTCTATGCTCCAGGGAAAAAAGTGCCAGTCTATAAAGCCTCTCCTTCTAACCTAAACCATTATGTCCCAGGAGCATCCTAGCATTTTTTCTGCACCCTTTCAAGTTTAATAATATTCTATCTATAATAGGGTGACCAGAACTGTACACGATATTCTACGTGTGGCCTTATCAATTTCTTGTACAACTTCAACAAGACGTCCCAACTCCTGTATTCAATGTTCTGACTAATGAAACCAAGCATGCCAAATGCCTTCTTCACCAGTCTGTCCACCTGTCACGCCACTTTCAAGGAGATATGAACCTCGAAATCTCTTTCTTCTATATCTCTCCCCAACGCCCTACCATTAACTGAATAAGTCCTGCCCTACTTCAAACAACCACAATGCATCACCTCGCATTTATCGAAATTAAACTCCATTTGCCATTTGTCAGCCCACTGGCCCAATTGATCAAGATCCCATTGCAATCCGAGATAACCTTTCACACTGTCCACTATGCAACCAATCTTGGTGTCACTGCAATTTTCCTAACTATGCCTCCTATATTCTCATCCAAGTCATTAACATAAATGATAAATAACAGTGGACCCAGCACAAATCCCTGAGGAGCATCGCTTGTCACAGGCCTCCAGTTTGAAAAACAACCCACGACAACCACCCTGTCTTCTGTCATCCGCGAATTTTGTGTCCATTTAGCAACCTCACCCTGTATCCCGTGGGATTTAACCTGATGCACAACCTACCACGTGGTACCTTGTCAAAGGCATGGAGCGCCAGAACGAGGAGAAAACAATTGCATGTTTACATTTCCTGAGCTGTTTCGCAGAAACTATCTATGACTGCAGCAGCCTCGGACACACAGCGAAGCCATTTCACCAGCCCTTAGCGCGTCACAAGAGATTGCAAACGACGCGGCAATCCTGGGGACTCCCATTGAACTCCAGGTTCCAAAAGGCAGTTTTGCATTGAAAACGGGACCTCAAGGTATGTATTTGTTTTTGTATTTCATTGTTTTTGCTGTTTTTAAGTAGTTAATACTTCATGGTTCACTCAAATTGTAATTTTCAAATTCATTTTAATTATTGAACGTGAGTATTATTAAAATTGTATGAATAAATAATTGTTTCATTTCTTACAAATTTGAGAAACTATGAGTTAAAGTCATAGAATGGGTAAATTTTCCCACCCACCGCCATGGGAAACGTAATGTTGGACCATGGAGAGGTCTGTTGACCTCAGGCGGGATTTTCCAGTTTTGGGGCAAACACGGCGTGAACATCCCGTCCGTAGAATCTCGACAGTGCAGGCCATTGCCACTGCATCGACAACAATCCCACCTAGGCCGTATCCCTGGAACCTCATGAATTTATGTTGGTAATCCCTTGACAGTAAGTGGCAATTTTCCATGGCCAATTAATCTAAATCCCACATTTCTGGAGTGTGGGAGGAAAACGGAGTATTCGGAGGAAACCCACACAGACACGGGGAGAACGTGCAAACTCCACACAGACAGTGACCCAAGGCCAGATTTGAACCCGGGTCCCTGTGGCTGTGAGGCAGTACTGCTAACCACTGTGGCACCGTGTCGCCTTAAGTCTGCATTGTATTATTATTCTGTAACTTTTTAATATGCGTGCCATGCTTGTAAGTATTTGTGTGTTTTAATTTAGAATATGGCAACTGAAAAGTTTCCTGGTAAAAAGAGAACTCAGAATTTCTGTGACCATGATTTGGAAAACTTAATACATGAAGTGGAATAGATGAAAGTTCAAATTTTGGGCAAAGGAAAATCAAAGCGATCAAGGAAAATTTAAGCTATGGCTTGGAAGGAAATTGGAACCTTGGTGTATGCAGATAGTGAAATGCCGAGGACCGCGAATCAGTGTCACAAGAAACATAATGATTTGATGCGTTCAGCCGGGTTGTGCATGATTTTTTGATGAAAAATTAGAACTGAAACAAAATCGTTCTCAAAGTCAGGATTTTTTCTGCTTTCGGGATGGTAAAAGCTCTGTCTTCTTACAGATTTGCATCGTAAAATTGAAGAACACTGGGGATCTCTGAAGCTGTGTAAGCAGTACAGTCTCCTTACAACCTTGCGGGTTGTGAATTTGGCCCCAGGCCTAATTAGCTTCATCTATTGCTGACCAACAATTTGAGAGCAAGATTTTTAAAGACATTTCAATTTCTTTCTGAAGGCAGGAAGGTCACATATTGCCCTGGAGGCAGACATTAAGCGTCTCGCTCAACAGGCAGAACTTGCTCGGGACCTGCTGCGTTTCTCCATCCCTGGATAATGGGATGTTGGGTTTGGTCAAGGTAATATATATAGAAATATATATATACACACCAGACTGTTATTATGATGGAAAAATAATTGCACTTTTTTCAACTTTCACTGATGCCAGGGTGACAGCACAGCGGAGCATGGCCGAGAGTCAGGCCACACCACCTGCTGATGATGCAGGAGAAGCTGGTACATCACAGAAGTGCAGCACTGAATCTGTAGCAGGCGAGTGGGATGCCTTGCAGCCTGATGAGTTATTTGACATTGATACTGACGTTCTGCGTGGTCAAGTGCTTAGAAGGGGGAAGCCACTGATGACACGGCTGTTGTTAAGGAGGAGGATCACCCAGAATCATCAAGAGGTGAGGAGGCTTCGTTGCTAGAGAAGCCTCAGGCAGCTCGTGAACCTGAACTTCTTACAGTCAATGGCAGTGAGCAAATGATTATTAATGAACTGTATGAGCTCCAAATGGTGTTGGCTGAAGGTTATGCTGAAACTGGAAGGAGACAGGTTTGAGCGCTGAGTGATGTCTCCCAGGAGCTCCAAAGTGCAAAAGAACTACTGACACAGGATCATGAGACTTCGTTGCAGCAGAATGAGCTGCTGAGACAGAGTTCAGTGTAGCAGAATGAATTGCTGAGACAGAATTCAGTGCAGCAGACTGAGCTGCTGAGACAGAGTTCGGTGCAAGAGTTGAGTGCAGCAGAATGAGCGACTGAAACAGGAAAATGAGTTCCGTCTGCAGATAATAAATGAAGTGGTGACACCTGCTGCTGCAGCCTCTGAGCAGGAGCCACCCCATTCAGTGACAGTTGCCGCTGGGTAGGACCCGGCTCCATCAGGGATACAGGGGGATACGCGATGTGGACGGCAAACGGCCTGGGGAAGACGCAGGAAGAATTAGAGTCCCACTCCTCTCCCTCCAACACTGCTACCTGTACCTCTTATGAATATTCCATTTTGAGTTGTTTACTCCAATTGGTTAATGGTTGATATTTCCGCCTCGTTTATTTCAATTACTCAATTAGTATCCTCATATTTGAATGTTGCAGTTTGATATTTGAATAAATAATTTGTACGATTTTGTCATGATTAATAGAAAAATAATTAAACAAATGACAAAAATAATTTTATAATTAAAGAACTTTATTCATGCTGATATTTAACTGAACGTAACGACCTCAACTTAAAAGAAATGCACTAAACTATATTTTATAACTTTAACACCATGGACAATATTGTTTTTCTTCTTTAACATAACGGTTTCTTCCTTTCTGGAGACAAGGTAGTCAGGGGAATGGAGAGTGAAGGGAGGAATGGATGCAAGGGTGTGAAGGGGATTGTTTGGACAGACGAAATAAACATTTTAAAAGTTCATTGTCCAAAAGCAGTAGTGCCAGGCGATCTCGAATTGCCCTTGCGTCACCTGTAGCTCCGGCTTCTCCATCAGGCTCCATATTGCCTTCATCCAGCTCCTCCATCTCCGAAGGCAATTGAAGTTCTGGATGAATGTTCAGTCCATGCTCGAGGACAAAGTTGTGCATAACAAAACACACTACTAGAATCTTTGTCATTTTGTGAAATGTTAGAAATGTCACTGATGCCATATTGAAAGGACACAGATGGGAAAATCCTCACTGCTGTTGTGAATTTAATCTCCACTGTTTAGGCAGTGTGGCAGTTAGAGTTGGGTTTCTGGTCATCAGTCAACATTTCAAAAAGGCATCCCATTGCTTCCTTGCTGAAGCGCAGTCTCCTGGCACACATCTCCTCTGATATCATTTCATATGATGTCCTTTGCCTGTACATTCTAACGGGTGGGTAACTGATTTGCCTTCTCGTCGGGCCAAGATGGAGCCTGACTCGTCGGTCATGATATCGGCACCTACACTGAAGCCGCAAACGACTCCTCGTGATTAGAATCATAGAAAGAATCATAGAATAGAATCATTGAAACCCTACAGTGCAGAATGAGGCCATTCGGCCCATCAAGTCTGCACCGACCACAATCCCACCCAGGCCCTACCCCCAAATCCCGACATATTTCACCCACTAATCCCTCTAACCTACGCATCTTAGGACACTAAGGGGCAATTTTAGCATGGCCAATCAACCTAACCCGCACATCTTTGGACTGTGCGAGGAAACCGGAGCACCCGGAGGAAACCCACGCAGACACGGGGAGAACGTGCAAACTCCACACAGACAGTGACCCAAGCCGGGAATCGAACCCAGATCCCTGGAGCTGTGACGCAGCACTGCTAACCACTGTGCTACCGTGCGGCCCAGATTGTCAAACTCATTGCTAATAGCGGGAGTTCTCAACACTTGTGGGACATGACTCCAGTTTTACAGTCTACAACAGCAGTGAGCATTTTCCCATCTGGACAGGATTCTAAATAACTATCAGGGAGATAATTCACATCAGCTGAGAGGAGGCTTGAATACGTCAACTAAGGCATTCACCTTCCCTAAGGCTTTTAAAATCATTACTTATATGTGTCAGCATCAACATAAACGACCTGATTAAATTATTTCGGCATTTCTTAATTTAGGTTTGTAAGAATGAAATTAAACTACATTATTAAATTCCTTATGGATTTCAAACAAACAAAGAACAATACAGCACAGGAACAGGCCCTTCGGCCCTCCAAGCCCGCGCCGCTCCCCGGTCCAGGATTGAATCCTGAATCCAGGAGCCCCGCCCAATTTTCCAGCCTATCTACATACCAATATCCTATCCACCGAGCTGTCCCTCACAGCTACGATGCTTTGTTCATCACAACCTATTAACTCACCTCCACCCCTCCATTCCAGACCATGTGATCTCCAGGGAGAGGCGAAAACCCAGAGTGAAAACCCCAGGGCCAATATAAAGAACAAAGAACAAAGAACAGTACAGCACAGGAAACAGGCCCTTCGGCCCTCCAAGCCTGTGCCGCTCCTTGGTCCAACTAGACCAATCGTTTGTATCCCTCCATTCCCAGGCTGCTCATGTGACTATCCAGGTAAGTCTTAAACGATGTCAGCGTGCCTGCCTCCACCACCCTACTTGGCAGCGCAATCCAGGCCCCCACCACCCTCTGTGTAAAAAACGTCCCTCTGATGTCTGAGTTATACTTCGCCCCTCTCAGCTTGAGCCCGTGACCCCTCGTGATCGTCACCTCCGACCTGGGAAAAAGCTTCCCACTGTTCACCCTATCTATACCCTTCATAATCTTGTATACCTCTATTAGATCTCCCCTCATTCTCCGTCTTTCCAAGGAGAACAACCCCAGTCTACCCAATCTCTCCTCATAGCTAAGACCCTCCATACCAGGCAACATCCTGGTAAACCTTCTCTGCACTCTCTCCAATGCCTCCACGTCCTTCTGGTAGTGCGGCGACCAGAACTGGACGCAGTACTCCAAATGTGGCCTAACCAGCGTTCTATACAGCTGCATCATCAGACTCCAGCTTTTATACTCTATACCCCGTCCTATAAAGGCAAGCATACCATATGCCTTCTTCACCACCTTCTCCACCTGTGTTGCCACCTTCAAGGATTTGTGGACTTGCACACCTAGGTCCCTCTGTGTTTCTATACTCCTGATGACTCTGCCATTTATTGTATAACTCCTCCCTACATTATTTCTTCCAAAATGCATCACTTCGCATTTATCCGGATTAAATTCCATCTGCCACCTCTCCGCCCAATTTTCCAGCCTATCTATATCCTGCTGTTATGCTCTTCGCTATCCGCAATTCCAGCCATCTTCGTGTCATCCGCAAACTTGCTGATTACACCAGTTACACCTTCTTCCAAATCATTATATATATCACAAATAGCAGAGGTCCCAGTACAGAGCCCTGCGGAACACCACTGGTCACAGACCTCCAGCCGGAAAAAGACCCTTCGACCACTACCCTCTGTCTCCTATGGCCAAGCCAGTTCTCCACCCATCGAGCCACTTCTCCTTGTATCCCATGAGCCTTAACCTTCTTAACCAACCTGCCATGTGGGACTTTGTCAAATGCCTTGCTGAAATCCATATAGACGACATCCACGGCCCTTCCTTCATCAACCGTTTTTGTCACTTCCTCAAAAAACTCCACCAAATTTGTAAGGCACGACCTCCCTCTTACAAAACCATGCTGTCTGTCAGTAATGAGATTGTTCCGTTCTAAATGCACATACATCCTGTCTCTAAGAATCCTCTCCAACAACTTCCCTACCACGGACGTCAAGCTCACCAGCCTATAATTTCCTGGGTTATCCCTGCTACCCTTCTTAAACAACGGGACCACATTCGCTATCCTCCAATCCTCAGGGACCTCACCCGTGTCCAAAGAAGCGACAAAGATTTCCGTCAGAATTCCAGCAATTTCACCTCTCGTCTCCCTGAGCAGTCGAGGATAGATGCCATCAGGCCCTGGGGCTTTGTCAGTTTTAATGTTCCCTAAAAAACCTAACACTTCCTCTCTCGTAATGGAGATTTTCTCTAACGGGTCAACACCTCCCTCCGAGACACTCCCGGTTAACACGCCCCTCTCCTTCGTGAATACCGATGCAAAGTATTCATTTAGGATCTCCCCTATTCCCTTGGGTTCTAAGCATATTTCCCTCCTTTGTCACTGAGAGGTCCGATTTTCTCCCTGACATCTCTTTTGTTCCTAACGTATGAATAGAATGCCTTAGGATTCTCCTTAATCCTGCCTGCCAAGAACATCTCGTGCCCTCTTTTTGCCCTTCTAACTCCCCGTTTGAGATCTTTCCTACTCTCTCTGTATTCCTCCAGAGCTCCATCTGTTTTCAGTTGCCTGGACTTAACGTACGCCTCCCTTTTCATTTTAATCAGATCCTCAATTTCCCTGGTTATCCACGGCTCTCGAATCCTACCTTTCCTATCTTTCCTTTTTACAGGCACATGCCTATCCTGCAGCCTTATCAATAGTTCCTTAAAAGACTCCCACATGCCAGACGCGGACTTACCCTCGAACATCCTCTCCCAATCAACATCCACCAATTCCTGCCTAATCCGGCTATAGTCAGCCTTCCCCCAATTTAGCACCCTGCCCGTAGGACAGCACTCATCCTTGTCCATTACTATCCTAAAGTTAACAGAGTTGTGGAAAAAAATGGGGAAAAAATCTGGGAAATTCCTCTCCGACCCCCTGAGGCGATCTGGGAAATTCCTCTCCGACCCCCTGAGGCGATCGAAACGAGTGCAGGAGATCACACTGGCCCTGATCGGAAAATGCTTCCCAACCCTAGTCATTTCCACTTCCACGAACACCATATGAATTCCCTGCCCCCGAGACAGGTTCCCAACTATCCGCAGTCTCGCTCTGTACTGGCACCAGCAAGATGATCATAGAATGAAGCCTTGAAACGAGAAACAAGGAACAATTAGCCCGCGCCGCTCCCTGGTCCAAACTAGACCACTCTTTTGTATCCCTCCATTCCCACTCCATTCATATAGCTGTCTCGATAAGTCTTAAACGTTCCCAGTGTGTCCGCCTCCACCACCTTGCCCGGCAACACATTCCAGGCCCCCATTCGTTACTGAGTCTTGTAAGGTCACACAACGGAACTTAGAATGAATTAATTTTCATTACTACTGAGGTTTGAAAGGATTAAGGTAAAATTCAGCACTTAAGATAACATGTTTTCAAACATCCCAAGCTCAAAACTATTCGCACAGAGACCTCCTCCTTCGCTGCTCTCTGGTTGTAGATCAGGAAAATAGGTATATTTCTTTTACCGTAATACCTGAAGTAATATCCCGGGAAGCAGACCACGTTCGCGCTGTCTCGTTCATTTATACTGTGCTGCCTCAAAGCAACGATGGCCCATCAGCACCCACAGCGCAGGTTCTTGAAAAGTGCGCTTTGAGCGCAAATGCTCATGCGCCGGGAATTCTGGGACGTCCCACCCTCATGTCCGGCGCTCCACAAGCAAGCACCGGCATTTCAGGCCGAGAGCGATTCCCAAAAGAAAATTTAGAAACTTGAAATTCAGGAAAATGAAAGAAGACCAAGTGCAGCTTTTCAAAGGGAAATTGCGATGAAACCATGAATTACAAAGGGCAAAGTTTGAAAAGGAAGAAAGAGAGCGAGAAATGAAGAGGGAGAGAGATGGAAAGTTTCAGCTGAACAACCGATGATTATAGCAGAGGCACGAGAAAATGCTGAGGAAGGAAGTAGTTCTGGATGGGAATTTAGTGTGGAAATGGTTATGTTTGTACAAGTTATTCGAATTAAGTATGCAAAGGATGTGACAGCATGCTTTATTTCATGTCAAGACGTTGCTAAACAACTAAATTGAGGCGGCACGGTGGCACAGTGGTTAGCACGATTGCCGCACAGCTCCAGTGACCTGGGTTCGATTCCAGGCTCGGGTCACTGTCTGTGTGGAGTTTGCACATTCTCCCCCGTATCTGCGTGGGTTTCCTCCTGTTGTTTGGGTTTCCTCCCACACTCTAACGATGTGCGGTTAGGTTGATTGGCCATGCTAAATTGCCCCTTAGGGTCCCAAGGTGTGGAGGTGAGAGGGAATAGTGGGGCAAATGTGTGGGAGAACGGGGATGTGGCCTGGGTGGGATTGTTGTCGGTGCGGACTCGATGGGCCGAGTGGCCTCCTTCTGCACTGTAGGGATTCTATGATTTAAATAGTCAACTGAAAATTGAAGAATCTGGTTAAAAGGAAGACTGGTGAGCTGCATGCATCGTTGTCAGGAAAGGAACTTGAATGAGATGATGGATGCTACGGAATTTCACATTTTTAAATTCATTCCATTGAATGAAACGTCTTTGTCGACCACTTGAAGAAATACAGATCCAAGTTTTATTACTGCTGCATCTATGCATCTAAGATAACAATTCATAATGAAAAATAACTGAAGTACCTGCAAACTTCGAAATTAAGACTTGTCATGTAAAATCACTGAATTTGCAGATTGATCTTTTCTTGGCAATGACCAGAGATATTGGTTTAAACGTGATCTTTAGTGATACTCAAACAGATTTAAAGGACATAACGACGAGTGAACAGTTAACTAAAGACCATTCATAACGCATTACGAACTGTATTGAATTTATTCATTTATTGTGCAAAAAATGTACAGTGCTAAAAAGAGCTATGGAATTCCAGAAGAAGTGATGGACATGGCTAAAAAACGAATTTAAAATAACTCATTTGAAAAGGGACTGCAAGAAGCGAGAAAAACACAAAAACTGAAGCACAAAGGAAGAATACGAACCACTTTGTGTGAAACAAGCAAGCATCTTAATATCCTTCAAACAACTGCAAAACCGTTTACAACAAAAGATGCGGGCTGTTAACTCACAAGAAAGAGATTTAATTCCGATAAATCAAAATGAAAATTGGACTCCTGTTAGCTTGGAAAGTGGGCTTGAATATTGAACTATCCCTCAAAGCAACAAAAATGTAACTAGAAAGGATATTATTAAACTAGAAAGCGTGCAGAAAAGATTTACGAGGATGCCACCGGGACTTGATGGATTGAGTTATAAGGAGAGGCTGGATAGACTGGGACTTTTTTTCTCTGGAGCATAGGAGGCTGATGGGTGATCTTATAGAGGTCTATAAAATAATGAGGGGCACAGATCAGCTGGATAGTCAATATATTTTCCCAAAGGTAGGGGAAACTAGAATGCATAGTTTTAGGGTGAGAGGGGAGAGACACAACAGTGTCCAGAGGGGCAATTCTGTGCATGCAGAGGGTGGTAGGTGTCTGGAGCAAGCTGCCAGAGGTAGTAGTAGATGCGGGTACAGTTTTGTATTTTAAAAAGCATTTAGATAGTTACATGGGTACGATAGGCATAGAGGGAAATGGGTCAAAATCCGGGCAATTGGAATTAGCTTAGGGTTTAAAAAAATGGGAAGTATGGACAGGTTGGGCCGAAGGGCCTGTTTCCATGCTGTAAACCTCTATGACTATGACTCTATGACAGTGGAGCTAAATGGAGCACTGTTTTTTTAAGTTGAATCCGCAAACAAAAGTACAAAGGAACCCAAAACATGATTTTTGACGATATTATCTCGATTCTGATGGCGATGTTAAAAGTTTTGACTTGGTGTTTGTCAAATCAATGTCAGTGCAATTCTGAAATAACAGAACTTTACCGGTATGATGAAATCAGAAAGACGTTCAGATATTTGTGATGTTAGATACGTATGAAACGGATCACGTGAACCATTGAAGGCCTACAATCATATTCCAGCATTCAAATAGACCCAGTAACCTATTTTGCAATATGTCTCCAACAACAAAAGCCCGCGACTAGACTCAAGTCTTTAATTTACTCCCAGACATTACAGAAAACCGTGCGGACTTCAATACATTCACATCTGTAATTCAACCGCAGATAACTTGTGTTTTGAAGGCAAACCTCCCAGCGAATCCATTCATTAGATTCCAGCATGAAAATTTTTAAAAAAATCTTTGGTTCGAAATGTCTTTCCGCTCACCCAAAATCCTTGGAGTGGACACACTGTCCCTGAGGGCAGTAATAGTTAACAGAACGTTTTGCAGGCCAGGGTAAGAGTTCCAGCTTTCCAGTGAGTCCCTGTTTTATGGCTCAATGTGTGCATAATTAACAGTGTGAGCGCAGGGTTCGTAAAGCCATATTTCTTGAAAAGTTGGCTGCTGGTCTTTGATGTGGAGATGCCGGCGTTTGACTGGGGTAAACACAGTAAGAAGTTTAACAACACCAGGTTAAAGTCCAACAGGTTTATTTGGTAGCAAAAGCCACACAAGCTTTCCGAGCTCCAAGCCCCTTCTTCAGGTGAGTGGGAATTCTGTTCACAAACAGGGCATATAAAGACACAGACTCAATTTACATGAATAATGGTTGGAATGCGAATACTTACAGCTAATCAAGTCTTTAAGAAACAAAACAACGTGAGTGGAGAGAGCATCAAGACAGGCTAAAAAGATGTGTATTGTCTCCAGACAGGAGAGCCAGTGAAACTCTGCAGGTCCAAGCAACTGTGGGGGTTACAGATAGTGTGACATGAACCCAATATCCCGGTTGAGTCCGTCCTCGTGTGTGCGGAACTTGGCTATCAGTTTCTGCTCAGCGACTCTGCGCCGTCGTGTGTCGTGAAGGCCGCCTTGGAGAACGCTTACCCGAATATCAGGGGCCGAATGCCCGTGACCGCTAAAGTGCTCCCCAACAGGAAGAGAACAGTCTTGCCTGGTGATTGTCGAGCGGTGTTCATTCATCCCTTGTCGCACCGTCTGCATAGTTTGCCCAATGTACCATGCCTCGGGACACCCTTTCCTGCAGCGTATCAGGTAGACAACGTTGGCCAAGTTGCAAGAGTATGTACCGTGTACCTGGTGGATGGTGTTCTCACGTGAGAACACCATCCACCATCCACCAGTTACACGGTACATACTCTTGCAACTTGGCCAACGTTGTCTACCTGATACGCTGCAGGAAAGGGTGTCCCGAGGCATGGTACATTGGGGAAACTATGCAGACGCTGCGACAACGGATGAATGAACACCGCTCGACAATCACCAGGCAAGACTGTTCTCTTCCTGTTGGGGAGCACGTCAGCGGTCACGGGCATTCGGCCTCTGATATTCGGGTAAGCATTCTCCAAGGTGGCCTTCGCGACACACGATGGCGCAGAGTCGCTGAGTAGAAACTGATCGCCAAGTTCCGCACACACGAGGACAGCCTCAACCGGGATATTGGATTCATGTCACACTATCTGTAACCCCCATAGTTGCCTGGACCTGCAGAATTTCACTGGCTGTCTTGCCTGGAGACAATACACATCTTTTTAGCCTGTCTTGATGCTCTCTCCACTCACGTTGTTTTGTTTCTTAAAGACTTGATTAGCTGTAAGTATTCGCATTCCAACCACTATTCATGTAAATTGAGACTGTGTCTTTATATGCCCTGTTTGTGAACAGAATTCCCACTCAACTGAAGAAGGGGCTTGGAGCTCTGAAAGCTTGTGTGGATTTTGCTACCAAATAAACCTGTTGGACTTTAACCTGGTGTTGTTAAACTTCTTGCTGCTCTCTGCCCAGGATTCACAAGACTGCGATGTCACACGCACCTCTGAAGCTTGTGGCGCTGCAATAGAGATCCCAAGTCGTTGTTTTTTTCTGTCCTTGAAACCAACCAAGCAGCCAATTAAGTTCAGACAACCATTCGCATTAGTGTAATTGAACTTGCAAACCCCTTGCAATTGAACTATGCAGGGGGGCACCACTGGAAAGGCAATACTATGAATGGGATATTTTAGTCCTGTGGTGATATCAATTTCTTTATTTTTCAACAGAAAATAACAGGGTATTAAATAGGAGAAAAACATTGAGTAAATTGACCCAGTGAGTAATGGCGCAATACTGGTCAAGTTTTCCACAACCACTTGCGGTTGGGAAGAGCCTCTATCACCCATGCGCCATGTGGAAACAGAAGAGAGGGATCAGTCCCCACAAGCGTACCTTCTCAACCTTTTGAACTGACACTACATCTTATTTATTTTTCTTGATTATCCACATTCTCGTAGCTCCGCAGTTCAGTTTCTTCTTGATTCTGAAAGATTCGCTTCTTACTTTCGCCTTTTGCATTAAAATATCTTGGCACGGTTGTGCTTACCAACATGGCGGCAGCCAGAGATGTAGGAGAAAAAGATGGAGAGGTGAACCTGAGCAGAGTTAGAGCGTCCTTCGCAAACAGACAAGAAAATCGCAACAGCCAGCACCCTACTTCAAAAGCTTCAGCTGAGTTGCTGGAGACACTGGGGTACACTTCACATGTACACTTTAACGTCTAAACTGACCAAAAACAAAAACATTCTCTCTGCAGTAATTTCACTCTACATTCACGCGATCATTCACATTTCACATTAACTGCTTGCAACATTATTGGTACCATATATATTGGGCAAATATAATCATGTCAAATTTTATATTTGTCCCGGGATCAGACAGATTTTATCTCACGAATGTGGGGAAGTGGGTGGCATTGTGGTATTATCGCTTGACTAGTCATGACAGAAAACCAGGCCATATCTCAAGAAGGAAACAGGATTCAAATCCCAACACGGCAGAAGCTGAAAAGTGAATGGAATAAATATCAGGCAATAAACACCAATGATGTCCATGAATCACTGTCAATTGACAATAACCCTTGACAACAGTTACAGGCAGAAATCTTACCTTGTCCGTCGCACTTGACTTCACAAGCTCAGCAACCTTGTTGACTCTTAAATACTCTCTGAAAAGGCCAAGCACGAGACATATGTCAAGAGCAAATAGGGATGGGAAATAAATGAACGCGAACGGACACTCATAGAATTGCAGGTCGTGATTTCAAAATAAAACCCACATTTTTATTTTGATTCGATGACGACAGGGAAATTGACATAAAAAAGCAACAGCATTTCTCTGTCACAACATGGCAATTGAGATGAGGAGTAGATCACTCACGCCGGATCCATTAGTCCATAAGATCATGACTGATCTGTTTGTGTCCAAATCGACATTCTGCCCATACCCTATAACCTTTTGAGTCCCGTGTGAGGCAATTAACTATTTAACTATATTAACTCAATGATATTCACTGGCCCAGCCACCACCATTCTCCGAGAACAGAGAAAAGACATTTTCCCATCTCCAAGTTGAACAGTGCCACACTGGCCCGATTTTCTTGCACAAGTAGAAAACGGATTCCACTATTCGCCCTGTGAAGCTGCCTCGGGATCTTATATGTTTGAAAATGATCACCAGTCACTCATTTATGTTCTCATAAATAAAGGCCCAAATGTCTAAAGTTTGCCTGTGATGTGCCTGGGAGTAAATATTGGAAGTTACATAGCGCACAGAAAATGATGGAGCCCACTTCAATCCCTCGAAATAAATATGCATCTCCAAACAATTATGTATTTCTCTATCACCAGATAATGCCTCCAGAAAAAAATAACGTCAGCTGCAGCCAACAAAATAATGTCCCCATAATAATCATATGTCCCGAATACTGGAAAACGTGTGGGTGCCCGCAATTAGGAGAAGATGCTAAAAACCCCATCGAAATAATTATTCCACTTCCAAGTTACTTGCTGACAACCAAGTATAACTGCCTGCGTGTGGTTCCCGAAATGTTGGTCTTCGTTCTTATTCAATGTGCCTTGAACAGCGCCTTTTTAATAGATCCCCACACAATACCAGCAGTTTTTTCTTTCTGCAGACAAATTCATTATCTCCATCGCTCCAGTCTGCTGCAATAACACGCTTCATCTATAACTTTTTGCTGAATACTCATGACTTCTATATCTTCGTGATCCTCCGTGTAAATGAACACTGACCATGAGGAAACCGCTCGACATCTTAAAATCCCATTTAAGTCATGCAAGATTTCGCCATCCCCACCATGTCCTCCGAGAACTTCATCCTTCAGAAAAGTCCCACTGACATGTAACCATTCTCCCTTTGGAAATCCAGATTGTCCAAACGCTGTCCATCTAAACAGCACCCCCCACCACCGTTTATATCCCATCCATCTGAGCAGTCTTCATGAGCAAACAACCACACTCTGGCTATATTATCCCCGCACCCCCTTCCCAGTATTAGTCATAGAGTCATAGAGGTTGACAGCATTGAAACAGGCTCTTCCGCCCAACTTGTCCATGCCGCTCATTTTTTTAAACCCCTAAGCTAATCCCAATTGCCCGCATTTGGCCCATATCCCTCTATACCCATCGTACCCATGTAACTATCTAAATGCTTTTTAAAAGACAACATTGTACCCGCCTCTACTACTTCCTCTGGCAGCTTGCTCCAGACACCTACCACCCTCTGTGTGAAAGAAATTCCATTCTGAACAATTTTGTGTCTCGCCCATCTCATTTTAAATCTCGTTTTAGGCTCCCCTGCCTTTGGTGAAATATATTGATCATCAAGCTGATCTGTGCCCCTCATTATTTCATAGACCTGTATACGATCAGCCCTCAGCCTCCGACGCTCCGGAGAAAAAAGTCCCAGCCGATCCAGCCTCTCCTTATAACTCAATCAATCAAGCCCCGGTAGTATCCTGGTAAATCTTTGTTGCACTCTTCCTAGTTTAATAATATCATTTCTATAATAGGGTCACCAGAATTGCACACAGTATTCCAAGTGTGGCCTGACCAATATCTTGTCCAACTTCAACAAGACATTCCAACTACTATTAGGGGGCATAAGATGGGAACAGAAACTGTCAGGGAAAAGCACTGATGAAAAGTGGAACTTTTTCAAGGAACAAATACTGGGTGTCCTTGATAGGCATGTCCCTGTCAGGCAGGGAGGAAATGGCTGAGTGAGGGAACCGTGGTTCACGAAAGAGGTGGAATGTCTTGTGAAAAGGAAGAGGGAAGCTTATGTAGGGATGAGGAAACAAGGTTCAGATGGCTCGATTGAGGGTTACAAGTAAGCAAGGAATTAGCGGAAAAAGGGGCTGAGGAGAGCTAGGAGGGGACATGAGAAGTCCTTGGCGGGTCGGATCAAGGAAAACCCCAAGGCTTTTTCCTCTTATGTGAGGAATAAAAGAATGACCAGGTGAGGTTAGGGCCGGTCAAGGACAGTGGTGGGAACTTGTGTATGGAATCAGTCGAGATAGGCGAGGTGATGAATGAATACTTTTCTTTTGTGTTCACCAAGGAGAGGGGCCATGTTTTTCAGGAAGAGAAGGTGTTACAGGCTAATAGGCTGGAGGATATAGATGTTCGGAGGGAGGATGTATTGGCAGTTTTGAATAAACTGAAGGTCGATAAGTCCCCTGGGCCTGATGAAATGTATCCTAGGATTCTTTGGGAGGCGAGGGATGAGATTGCAGAGCCTTTGGCTTTGATCTTTGGGTCCTCACTGTCCACGGGGATGGTGCCAGAGGACTGGAGAGTGGCAAATGTTGTTCCTCTGTTTAAGAAAGGGAATAGAAATGACCCTGGTAATTATAGACCGGTTAGTCTTACTTCGGTGGTTGGTAAATTGATGGAAAACGTCCTTAGGGATGGGATTTACGACCATTTAGAAAGATGCGGATTAATCCGGGATAGTCAGCACGGATTTGTGAAGGGCAAGTCGTGCCTCACAAATTTGATAGAATTTTTTGAGGAGGTAACTAGGTGTGTTGATGAAGGTAGGGCGGTTGATGTCATATACATGGATTTTAGTAAGGCGTTTGATAAGGTCCCCCATGGTCGGCTTATGATGAAAGTAAGGAGGTGTGGGATAGAGGGAAAGTTGGCCGATTGGATAGGTAACTGGCTATCTGATCGAAGACAGAGGGTGGTGTTGGATGGAAAATTTTCGGACTGGAGGCAGGTTGCTAGCGGAGTGCCGCAGGGATCGGTGCTTGGTCCTCTGCTCTTTGTGATTTTTATTAATGACTTAGAGGAGGGGGCTGCAGGGTGGATCAGTAAATTTGCTGATGACACCAAGATTGGTGGAGTAGTGGATGAGGTGGAGGGCTGTTGTAGGCTGCAAAGAGACATAGATAGGATGCAAAGCTGGGCTGAAAAATGGCAAATGGAGTTTAACCCTGATAAATGTGAGGTGATTCATTTTGGTAGGACAAATTTAAATGTGGATTACAGGGTCAAAGGTAGGGTTCTGAAGACTGTGGAGGAACAGAGAGATCTTGGGGTCCATATCCACAGATCTCTAAAGGTTGCCACTCAAGTGGATAGAGCTGTGAAGAAGGCATATAGTGTGCTAGCTTTTATTAACAGGGGGTTGGAGTTTAAGAGCCGTGGGGTTATGCTGCGACTGTACAGGACCTTGGTGAGACCGCATTTGGAATACTGCTTGCAGTTCTGTTCACCTCACTATAAGAAGGATGTGGAAGCGCTGGAAAGAGTGCAGAGGAGATTTACCAGGATGCTGCCTGGTTTGGAGTGTCGGTCTTATGAGGAAAGGTTGAGGGAGCTGGGGCTGTTCTCTCTGGAGCGGAGGAGATTGAGGGGAGACTTAATAGAGGTTTATAAAATGATGAAGGGGATAGATCGAGTGAACGTTCAAAGACTAATTCCTCGGGTGGATGGAGCTATTACAAGGGGGCATAACTATAGGGTTCATGGTGCGAGATATAGGAAGGATATCAGAGGTAGGTTCTTCACGCAGAGAGTGGTTGGGGTGTGGAATGGACTGCCTGCAGTGATAGTGGAGTCAGACACTTTAGGAACATTTAAGCGGTTATTGGATAGGCACATGGAGCACACCAGGATGGTAGGGAGTGGGATAGCTTGATCTTGGTTTCAGATGAAGGTCGGCACAACATCGTGGGCCGAAGGGCCTGTTCTGTGCTGTACTGTTCTATGTTCTATGTTCTACTGTATTCAATGTTCTGACCGATGAAACCAAGCATGCCGAATGTCGTCTTCACCATTCTGTCCACCTGTGACTCCACATTCAAGGAGCTATGAACATGTACCCCACGTCTCTTTGTTCTGTTACGCTCCCCGACGCCCTAAAATTAACTGACTAAGTCCTGCCCTCGTTCAATCTACCAAAATGCAGCACCTCGCATTTGTCTAAATTAAACTCCATCTACCATTCCTCAGCCCACTGGCCCAATTGATCAAGATCCCGTTGCAATTGAAGATAACTTTCTTCACTTCCACGATGCCACCAATTTAGTGCAATCTGCAAACTTACTAACTCTGCCCCCTATATTCTCATCCAAATCATTAATATAACTGACAAATAACAGTGGACCCAGCACTGATCCCTGAGGCACACCGCTGGACACAGGCCTCCAGTTTGAAAAACAACTCTCTACAACCACCCTCTGGCTTCTGTCAAAAAGCCAATTTTGTATCCATTCAGATACCTCACCCTGGATCCCGTGAGATTCAACCTCATGCAACATTCTAACATGCGGTACCCTGTCAAATGCCTTACTAAAATCCATATTGACAACATCAGCTGCACTGCCCTCATCGACCTTCGTGGCTACCCCTTCAAAAAATTCAATGAAATTTGTGAGACGTGATTTTCCACTCACAAAGCCATGCCGACTGTCCCGAAACAGTACTTGCATCTTTAAATGCCTGTAGATCCTATCTCTCAAAATACCTTCCAACAATTTACCGACCACAGATCTGAGCTCGCTGGCCTGTAGTTCCCAAGGCTTTTCCCTGTAGCCCTTTTTGAACAAAGGTACAACAATTGCCACTCTTCAATCTTCAGGCACCTCACCCGTGACTGTCGATTATTCAAATATCTCGGCTCGGGGACCCGCAATTTCCTCCCTAGCCTCGCAAAATGTCCTGGGATACACTTCATCAGGTCCCGGGGATTTAACTGCCTTGGTCGCTTTAAGACTTCCAGCACCTCCTTCGCTGTAACATGCAAACTCCTCAAGACATCACTATTTATTTCCCCAAGTTCCCTGGCATCCATGCTTTTCTCAACAGCAAATACTGATGAGAATTCTTCATTTAGGATCTCACCCGTCTCTTGTGGATCCGCACATAGATGACATTGTTGATCCTTAAGAGGCCCTCCTCTCCCACTTGTTACTCTTTTGCCGTTTATATATTTGTAGATGCTCTTTGGATTCTCCTTTGCCTTATCTGCCAAAACAATTTCGTGTCCCATTTTTGCCCTCCTGATTTCTCTCTTAACTGTACACCTACACCCCCTATGCTCTTCAAGGGATTCACTTGATTCCAACTGCATATGCATGTCATGTGCCTCCTTCTTCTTCTTGACGAGGGCCTCAATATCCCGAGTCATCCAGGGCTCCCTACTTCTGCCAGCCCTGCCCTTCACTCTAAGAGGAATGTGTTTGTCCTGAACCCTGATTAGCACACTTTTGAAAGCGTGCCACTTACCAGTCGTCCCTTTGCCTTCCCACAGACTCCTCAATTAACTTTTGAATGTTCCTGCCTGATACCATTAAAATTGGCCTTGCCTTAATTTAGAATTTTAACTTCTGGGCCAGACCCATCATTCTCCATAGCTCTCTTAAAAATAATAGAATTATGGTCACTGGTCCCAAAGTGATCCCTCACTAACACTTCTGTCACCACAAACCGAATGAGAAATTCCTCCTGAATGCACTCAACAAATTTCACTCCATCCAAACCTCGAATACTTTGGCTGTCCCATTCATGCTGGGAAAGTTAAAATCTCCGACGATTCCCACCCTATTTTTCTAACCGGATTTCATGGACGAATAAGACCTCATTATGCTGGATGGGAAACTAGAATTGGCTGAAGTGCATGTCAGGGATTATTGTTGATACGTATCTCGTAAAATGATTGTTGTTAAGCTCATATAAGGCAGGAATGATTGATGAGAAAACTATTTTTAATCTATTTTGAATTGTAAACATCAGATCTATTCAGGGTGGTCCGGCTTCTCCATTTGAGAGCTGACTCGAAACTTTGATGATCACTTGGCAGCTGCTGCTTAAATAAAGTTAGGTCATTGTTACAGAAACACTGGCTTCGTGAATGTTCTATGGTCTGAGATTTCCTGACAGGACTGGTCAACTCGGCTACCCCACTAATAGGCCATCAAGAGGATTTAAGGTCTGAGCTTAAATAATCAAATGCCTTCAGGAAACGTTTAGAACATTATGTCAACTGGCTAAAGGTGTTTAGTGTTTTAAATGTTATAAGTTTTACTTTTTTATTAACCTGTGACCTTTAATATACAACAGATTGCCATCGACGTTAGGAAGCGTAAAGGAGAACATGCCCCTGTCGACATCAACGGGGACGAAGTAGAAAGGGTCGAGAGCTTCATGTTTTTAGTGTCCAGAACACCAATAACCTATCCTGGTCTCCCCATGCCGAAACTATAGTTAAGAATGCCCACCAACGCCTCTGTTTTGTCTGAAGATGATGGAAATTTGGCATATCAGCCACGACTCTCACCATCATTTACAGATGCAGCATAAAAAAACATTCTTTCTGCTTGTATCACAGCTTCGTCTGGCTCCTGCTCTGCCCAAGACCGCGAGGAAGTACAAAAGGTGGTCAATGGAACCCAATCCATCACGCAGTCTCACATCCATTGACTCTGTCTACCCTTCCCGTTGCCTCGGCAAATTAGCCAACATAATTAAGGACCCCAAGCACCCCGGCCATTCTCTCTTCCACGTTATTCCGTCGGAAAAAAGATACAAAAGTCTGAGGTCGCATACTAATCGACTCAAGGACAGCTTCTTCCCTGCTGCCGTCAGACTTTGGAATGGACTTACCTTGCATTTTGTTGATCTTTCTCTGCATCCTAGCTATGACTGCAACTCTACACTCTGCACTCTCTCATTTCCTTCCCTATGAGCTGCATATTTTGTGTTTAGAGCTCAAGAAACAATATTTTTTCAGTGTATGATAATAGATGTGAGCAATAAATCAAATCAAATCAAATCAAACCATCATCATAATTGTTTTAAGATCTATTTATTGCGATTTTAGATGAATCACGTTTCATACAGAGTGCACACCTTTTATGGCAGCTGATTCAAGTTTCCCTTTGGGATTATGATAGCCTGCCATTGACCAGCTGAATTGCCTAAAGGATGCAGTTGTTTGATTCGGGTGTGACAACCAATTCAAGTGTTAATCAGTTCGTACATTCCATTTCATCACGGTGAACTGTGTGACAAGTAAGAGGGGCAGAGAGCGGGTTTAATTTGAACAACTGTGATTCCAGCCACCACCCCCTACCCCTCCCCCCAACCCGCAACACGTACCCATTAAAGAAAGCGGTTTTTCATTTCTGAATTCATCTTTTGTATGTGGTCGTGTGTTTTCCACAAACCATCAATTTGCAGTGATCTAATTCTACATGGAAATTCCACCAGTAAAATCGGGACCAGGAAAGATAAGAGGCTTTGGTTATTTTCCATATGCAGCAAACAGAACAAGAGTTTTCACAACTCGTGGTATTTTTTTGCATTGAAACAAACAAAGATAGATAACGGAAATAAAGTTGTACACAGCAAGAGCACAATAACAAAAAACATAATGGTTATAGCTTTCTTGTGAGCCCAGAATCCATAAGCAAGAACCCACTGATGTGTGCCTTCATAACTCAGAAGGCTGAAGTTGGTGGAGGGTGATGGTCTCTTTCAGACATAGATTCTGTTATTTGATGTATCCCTGTGACAACAAATTCGATGATTAATTCACAATTAATTGTAACATTGGACAGTGTAACAGGTGCAGGCTGTATGAGATTATCTATCATTTTACATTCGACCTGTTAACACTCCATTAATTTTCTTTTGTTGCATTGAATTTCGAAGCAGCTTGATAGCCAATATACAGGTGAAGAAATCTGTGTTCCAATCGAGAAACGAAATTCTAAGTCGCAAAATGAAATTATAGTTATCAGGATATGTAAATCTGTCTAAGCACACAGAGTTGAATAAACTTTCAGGATATTGCTACAGCGTGCATTATTGATAAGGTACATGAGTATGTTTTAGCAATTAATTGCGTTATTGAGCTTGATATTATTGCCTGGGTCCATGTTCCTGATTTTTTTGATATCGTGCTCGATAATGATGCACATTGCATTTTTACAACAGCTGTTCTCATATAACTGCCGAGGGAGATCGGCCTCACTTGCTTTGTCATTCTGACTTATCCACTCAGTCGGTCAGGCGGCCTTGCTTGCTCAGTTAGCCTCAATAGCTTGGTCAGTCTTCATTTATCTTTTGGCCTGTCTGCCTTATTCAATCGATCAGAAAGTCGGCCTCACTTGCTCGGTCAGTCAGTCGGCCTCGCTCACTTGGTATATGTATCGGTCTCAGCATTCAGCCTCACTCATTTGGTCGGTCCTTCTGCCTCACTGGCTTGCTTGGTCATTTGTGTATTTGTTTTTTAGTCACAAGTCACATTAACACTGCAATGAAGTTACTGTGAAATTCCCCGAGTCACCGCAGTCCGGCGCCTGTTGGGGTCAATGCACCGAACCAGCACGTCTCTCAGAATGTGAGAGAAAACAGGAGCACTCCGAGAAAACCCACACAGACACGAGGAGAACGTGCAAACTCCACACAGACTGTGACCCAAGCCGGGATTCGATCCCGGGTCCCTGCCTCTGTGATGCAGCAGTGCTGAACACTTTGCCACCGCGCCACCCAGTAAGCTTCACTCGGCCAGTTCGTCAGTCGGCCACTCCTCACTCAGTCTGCATTACTCGCTCAGTCATTCAGTAAAATATAACCTTCCCTTCATGAACCCATGCTGCGTCTTACCAATGGGACAATTTATATCCAGCTGTCTCGCTATTTCTTCCTTGGTGATAGATTCAAGAATTTTCCGTACTGTAGACGTTAAGCTAACCGGCCTATAGTGACATGCCTTTTGTCTACCTTCTTCTTGAAAGAGTGGCGTCAGTGTTGCTGTTTTCCAATCTGCGGGAACAACCCCAGAGTCCAGCACATTTTGGTAAATTGGTGCATTTGCTATTTCTCCCGCCATTTCCTTTATTACCCTGGCATGCATTCCATCAGGACCAGGAGACTTTTCTACAATTCGCCCCATTAACGTGTCCAACACTACCTCTTTCATGATAATGGTAGTTTCTCGGTCCTCACATGCCAGAGACTTCCTGTCATCAATTTTCGGCATGTTATTTGTGTCTTCCACTGCGAAGACGGACACAAAATACCTGTTCAATGCCTCAGCCATTTTCTCATTTCCAGTTATCACAATCCCCCTTCTCATCCTATAAAGAACCAATGTTTACTTGAGCTGCTCTTTTTCGTTTTGTACATTTGTGAAAATGTTTGCGATCCGTTTTTATATTCTGAGCTAGTTTACTCTCATAATTCATATTATTCTTCTTTATAGCTTTTTTCATGGCTTTCTGTTAACCGTTAAAGATTTCCCAATCCTCTAATTTCCCAATACTCTTTGCCACTTTGCATGCATTTTCTTTCAATTTGATACCCGCCCTCATGTCCTGAGATACCCATGGCCGATTATCTCTTTTTCTACAGTCCTTCCTTATCACAGGTATATAAGTTTACTGAGCACTATGAAAGATTGCTTTGAAAGTCCTCCACTGTTCTTCAATTCTCCAACCATAAAGTTTTTGCTCCAAGTCTTCCTTAGCCAACGCCTCCCTCATTCATTTGTAGTCACCTTTGTTTAAGCACAAGACACTGGTATTGGATTTTACCTTCTCACGCTCCATTTGCATTTTGAATTCAACCATACTGTGATCGCTGTTTCCGAGAGGATACCTCACTGCAATATCATTAATTATTCCTATCTCATTGCACAGGACCAGATCTAGGACAGCTTGCTCCCTCGGAAGTTCAATTACATACTGTCCACGGAAGCTATTGCGGATACATTCTATGAACTCCTCCTCAAGGCTGCCTTGGCCGACTTGGTTTGACCAATTGATCTGTAGATTAAAATCCCCCACGATAATTGCTGTACCATATTTACATGCAGAAGTTATTTCTCTGTTTATTTCTCACCCCACCATGATGTCATTATTTGGTGGCCTATAGACTATGCTTATCAGTGACTTTTTCTTCTTATTATTTCTAATTTCCACCCAAATGGATTCAACCTTTTGGTCCATAGAACCTATACCATCTCTCACTACCGCCCTGATGTCATCCTTAAATATCAGAGCTACACCACCTCCCTTCCTTCCTGTCGGTCCCTCCAAACAGTCTGATAGCCCTGGACATTTAACTCCCAATCTTGACCACCCAGCAACCATGTCTCTGAAATGTCCACCAAATCACACTCGTTCACAATGATTTGTGTCGCCAACTCATTTACCTTGTTTTGAATGCAACGAGCATTCAGATAAAGTGCCCTGCAGCTCGTTTTTGTACCTCCTTTTTGAACTCTAACACTTCCTGAGTTCTCCTTCCTTTTAACTTTTTTCCTGATTTTTGTTGTAGTTGGCCTCACTTGCTCGGTCAGTCAGTTGGCCTTGCTCAGCTTGTGGCTGGTGCTGCTGTACTGCACCTGCTTGTGCAAACCCAGTTACCTCACATCCTAGGTACCCCATCTCCCACCCCCCCCCCCCCCCACCCCGTCCGCGAACCATGAACCATTATTCCTGATTGGAGGATTTGTATCGAATCTGTGTAAGTGATGAAGATGATGACCATGCTGACTGGCCAGTGAAGTGGCAGAAACACTGGGAACTGGTGAGGGGTTGTGACGATGGGCAATTTGGCTGACCAATGGAAAAGGAGAAATGGCAAATGGCCCATTTCTGTCCAGTCAGTGTCAAGAACCACAATGATGGATAAGCGGAGTGATCAGTTTCAGAGCACAGCTAACGGCGATGTTTCATCGGTCCAATCCGTATGAGGATGGTTGGTGTCGTACAGTTTGAAAGTCCAAGAGGAAAATAGAGAGGCCGTGCGGGTGGGTTTTCCTCTCAGCTTTAAATGAATTGAAGACTTTTAGTGAAGGGAAATTTCAACACATTTTTCATCTGCTGTCTGAACTGAGTCTGTGTCACAGCATAAATTGCAGTGTTTGTGCAGCAACTCAGGAGCTGCAGCATGAAGCCGAATTCCATAAAGCAATAGGGAAAATATTCAGTATGATACCCCAACCACGAAAGCCGTTCAGAAGTCGTATAAACCATGGTCATTGACCATAACAGCATGAAATTGGCTGAAATTGAAAGCAGTAAAATGATAGATTTCCTTCGACTCTCCATCTCGGGGTCTCTGGGATTCTCCCTACTGCTGTGAGCTCGGAGTCTCCTGCGGGCTCTGCTGCTCACTAAAATATGTCTGATGGTGAAGACATTGAGCAGCAAAATCAGGACAAATGGAACACATGGGTTCAGAATGTAGTGGAGCAACACGATTACAACCCAGGCCAGGGACTCCTCAACATATCGGGGAGAATCACAAAACCAGGGTATATTCGACAGCCAATAATTACTGGATAACATAAAATACCAGAAAATGTTCTTTGAAAAGCTGAGCACACTCACTGTTCCCAGAACCACAGCTGCCGTTTTCTCATTGCAATATTTACTTTTCAGCTTGGGACAGCAAATGGCCACAAATCGATCAAAGGTGAAAGTGACGGTGAACCAGACAGAACAATCAGTGGCTGCGAAAAGCATGACGGCGTGGATATTACACGCGGGTATCGAGTTCAGGAATAAAAAATGTTCCGCATAAACAATGGGAATGTGTCTCAATATCAGGTCAAGAAAAACGACCATTAGATCCCCCAATGACATGGCGACCAGGTATCGAGTGATGCATTTGGACAGACCACAGTTCCGGCTCTTCAGCGTCACAAATGTGAGCAAGTTCACTGGAAGGCAAAGAAATAAAAAGTAAAATCATACAACAGGCTGGAGATGAAATCATTAATTTCACTGAGGTCGTGTTGACAAAGACGCACAAATACACACACACAGACACACAAACAATCTCTCCTCGAGACACAGGAATACAAACCCACTCACAAACTCTCCTTGAGACTCAGAAACACAAACTCTCCTCGCCGCGCAAGAACACGCCCCCCCCTCCCCCCGCCCGTACACACACACAAATATTCGTAGAGGCACAGGAACACAAACAAAACCCAAACTCTCCTAGAGGCACAAAAACACACACACACACCCACACGCACAACCTCCTCGGGGAGACAGGAACACATCCACACACATAAACAGACAAACACTCCTGTAGAAACTGGAACATAAACACACATGCACAAATTCTCCGAGAGGCAGAGGAACACAAGTCCAAACACAAAAACGCTCCAAGTGGCACAAGAATGCACAGTCTCCTGCAGACACAGAAACACAAACACAAACCCACAAACTTTCCTAGAGACACCGTAATGTGATTCCAGACACAATATCTCCTAGACCCACAGGAACGGAAACCCACACAAACTTTCCGAGAGACACAAGAACACACACACCCACACAATCTCTCCGTGAGACACAGGACACAAACACACACATACAAACTCTCCGAGAGACACAGGAACACAAACACATGCACACAAACATTCATAGAGACACAGGGTGACAAACGCAGATCCAAAGCCTCCGAGAGGCAGAGGTACACAAACCCACACATACAAACTCTCTGAGAGACATTAGAACACAAGCACACATGGGAGGTGAAGGGCCAGTGGTATCATCACTCGATCATTCACCCCAAACCCAGACATTGTTCTGGGGACCTGGGTTCGAATCCCGCCACGGCAGATGGTGGAATTTAAATTCAGTAAAATAATCTGGAATTATGAGTCTACTGATGATCATGAAAACATTGTCGATTGTCAGAAAAAACCATCTGGTTCACTAATGTCCTTTTGTGCCGTCCTTACCCAGTCTAGCCTACATGTGACACCAGAGCCACATTAATGTGTTTGACTCCCAACTGCCTATGAAACTGCCGAGCAAGCCACTCATTTGTAACAATCGCAACAAAGTCTCCACAAAGAAATGAAAATGGACGGACAACCTGGCATCAACTGAGGCACTGGAAAAGACAACGGCAAATCAAACAGCCCTGTCGACCCTGGAACATCCTCCTTACTAACATCTGGGGCTAGTGCCAAATTTGGAAGAGCTGTCTCACAGACTAATCAAGCAACAGCCTGACATAATCATTCTCACGGAATCATAACTTATAGGTAACACTCCAGGTATTACCGCTACCATCCCTCGATTTGTCCTGTCCCATCGGAAGGACAGACCTTGCAGATGTGGCGGCACAGTGGAACACAGTTGGGAAGGAGTTGCCCTGGGAGTCCTTAACGTCGACTCTGGACCCCATCAATTCTCATGACTTCATTTAAACAACGGCAAGGAAAACACTTACTGGTCTCCATTTACCGCCCACATTTGGCTGATGGATCAGTATTCCACCATATTCAACAACACTCGGAGGTCGCACTGAAGGTAGCAAGGATGCCGAATGTACTCTGGGTGGGGGATTTCAATGTCCACCACCAAGAGTGGCAGCAGCACTAGTGATCGAGCTGGTCAGGTCCGAAAGTATATAACTGCTAGACTGGGTCTGTAGCAGATGGCGAATGAACCAACAAGAGGAAATCACATACTTGACTTCATGCTTTCCAATCTGCCAGCTGCAGATGCATGGGCTCATGATGGAATCGGTAAGAGTGACAACCACACAGTCCTTGTTGAGACGAAGTCCCGCCTTCACATTGAGAATAACCTCCACTGCTTTGTGTGGCACGATGCATGATGAATGGGATAGATTTTGAACCGATATTGCACATCAAGAATGGGCATCAATGAGGCGCTGTGGCCATCAACAGCAGTGGAATTGTACTCCACAATCTGCATCCTCATGGACCGGCATATCCCCCACTAAACAATACCATCAAGCCAGGGGATCAACCCTGGTTCAAGGGAGAGTGTGGAATGGCATTCCAGGTGCAGAAGCAGGCATACCTAAAAATACCTAGTGAAGCTACCAAGCAGGACTACTTGCGTGCCAAATGGCGAAAAAACAATTGATAGAGAGAGCTCGGCGATCCCACAACCAACGGATCAGATCTAAGGTGTTGGACGTCCAGTCCTTCCACATCCAGTCGAGAATGATAGTTGGACAATTAAGCAACTCACTGGAGGAGGAGACTCCACAGATACCCTCATCCTAAATTATGGAGGAACCCAGCACATCAGTGCAAAAGATAAGGCTGAAGTATTCGCAGCAATCTTCAGCCAGACGTAACGACTGGATGAACCATCTCTGACGCCTCCAGTGTTCCCCAGCATCTCCAATGCCAGTTTCCAGCCAATTCGATTCACAGCACGTGATATCAAGAAACAGTTGAAGACACTGGATACTGAAAAGGCAATGGACCCTGACAGCATTGTGGCAATAGAACTGAAGACTTTTGCGGCAGAACATGCCGATCCTCTGTCCAAGCTCTTCCAGTACAATGACATCTACATAACACTGGCATCTATCAACAATGTAGAAAATTGCCCGGGTATGTCCTGTACACAAAAAGCAGGACAAATCCAACCCAGACAGTTACCGCCCAATCAGTCTACACTTGATCATCAGGAAAAGTAATGGAGGACGTAATCAACAGTGCTATCAAGCAGCATCTGCTCAGCAGTAACCTGCTCAGTTCCGCCCAGTTTGGGTTTCGCCAGTTTCACACAACTCTTGACCTCATTACAGCCTTCGTTAAAACATGGACAAAAGAACTGAATTCCAGTGGTGAGGTGAGAATGACAGCCCTTGACATCAAGGTCGGCAGAGTGTGGCATCAATGAGCCCAAGCGAAACTGGAACGAATGGGTTTCAGAGGGCAAACTCCCAGGTTTGAGTCATGCCTGACACATATGAAGATGGTTGTGGTTGTGGAGGGTCAGTCATCTCAGTTCCAAGATATCTCTACAGGAGTCCCTCATGGTAGTGCCCTAGGTCCAACAATCTTCAGCTAATTCATCAATGACTTTCCCTTCATCATAAGGTCAAACATGCGGATGTTCCCCGATGATTGCACAATGTTTAGCACCATTCGTGACGCCTCATATACTGAAAGAGTGCATGTTCAAATGCAACATGATCTGGACAATATCCAGGCTTGGCTGACAAGTGGTAAATAACATTTGCGCCACACAAATGCTAGGCAACGACCATCACCAATAAGAGACATTCTAAACACTGCCCTTTGAAATTCAATGGTGGAACCATCGCTGAATCCCCCACTGTCAACATCGGTGAGGTTACCATTGACCTGAAACTCAACTGGCCTCACCACATAAACACAGTGGCTCCAAGAGCAGGTCAAAGGCTCGGGATACTGCGGCGAGTAATTCACCTCCTGACCCCCCAAAATCTATCCACCATCTACAAGGCAGGAGTGCGATGGAAGAGTCCACTTGCCTGGATAGGTGCAGCTCAAACAACACTCGAGAAGCTTGCCACCATCCAGGGCAAAGAAGCCTGCTTGATTGATACCACATCGACAAACATGCAATCCATCCACCACCGACGCTCAGTAGCATCTACAAGATGCACGACAGCAATTCACCAAAGATCCTTGGGCAGCATGTTCCAAACCCACGAATACTTGCAACTGGAAGGCCAGGGCAGCTGATATATGGGAATGCTACGACCTGCAAGTCGCCTCCAAGTCACTCACCTCCTTGACTTGGAAATATATCGCCGTTCCTTCACAGTCGCTGGGTCAAAATCCTGGAATTCTCTCCTTAACAGCATTGGGGGACAACATACAGAACATGGACTGTAGCCATTCAAAACGGCAGCTCACAATTACCTTCTCAAAGCCACTCGGGATGGGCGATAAATGCTGGCCAGCCAGCGACGCCCATGTCACACGAATGAACAAAAAAAGCGCAAATTCTCCGAGAGACACAGGAACACCTCCACATGCACACAAATTCTCCTCGAGGCAGAAGACAACAAACTCACACACACAAACTCTGCTAGAGTCACAGGAACACAAACTCACACATACAATTTCTCCTGGAGAAACAGGAACACAAGCGGACGCACACAAATTCTCCGTGAGTCAAAGGAACACACACAAAATCTCCTACATACACAGGATTGCAAAGTCACAGAAACACAAACCGACAAAGGCACAGATAAAAGAAAACACTCTCCAAGACAAATACACTACCAGCGATTCTCCGAGCCTCTCCACTACTTTAGCATCACAGCTGGCTGAGAGACGCAAGCGGAGGATGTCTCGCGGGCTTCCCGCTTGCCGCTGTAACCTTTGTGACTCTCCGGAAACCGGATCTCCGGCGCCGTCAGCTCCACGCCAGAAATCGGCAGGGCGGCACGGTAGCACAGTGGTTAGCACTGCTGCTTCACAGCTCCAGGGGCCTGGGTTCGATTCCCGGCTCAGGTCACTGTCTGTGTGGAGTTTGCACATTCTGCTCGTGTCTGCGTGGGTTTACTCCAGGTGCTCTGGTTTCCTCCCACAGTCCAAAGATATGCGGGTTCGGTTGACTGGCCATGCTAAAATTGCCCCTTCGTGTCCTGAGATGTGTAGGTTAGAGGGATTAGCGGGTAAAATATGTAGGGATATGAGGGTAGGGCCTGGGTGGGATTGCGGTCGGTGCAGACTCGATGGGCCGAATCGCCTCTTCCTGCACTGTAGGGTTTCTATGATTTCTATGACATGCAGGACGAAACCCACCCACGCACACACGCAGACTAACAAATTTGCACCCACCCAACATTCACATACTTACACTGAAAGCAAACCGTCACACAAAGGCATAAAAAGAGCCACAACCACACACACCCGCACCGAGAACCAGCCCCACACACATACACTGACAGGCACAAACATGCACACACACACACACTGAAATAATATCCAAGTCAGAAACTCGAAACTGTTTTATGAGGTCCTCCTGGATCATAAATATTACAATTTGAATCTGGCTCGGGCAAGAATGAGATGTTAGATGTTTCACTTCATGTATGACTCAACTGACCCACGAGGAGCTTTGACCAAACAAATTAATTTTAAGGTACTATTAACGTGTCGCAGTAACTTCTACCAATTACAAAGAAGAGATAAACGCCCATGATACGTAGAAACATTAACAACTCGATGAACTGTTCCAAACAAACAAACCTCCATATAAACATATCCCAGTCAAAGGTTTAACAGCTAAAAAAAGATTGTCCACGTGATGCTGGAACTTAGTCCTTTGTTTGGAGAATTGAAAGCCTGACTTCGCAGCCCTGTAACCTCCAACAGCGCTCGAGATAGAGACAATGCCATTGCTGGACAATGTTTTGTTCTCAGCAAAGCACTTCAAGAGACAGAGACACTTTAGTTGCTCGCTAGCAAACCACCAACAGTCGAAGTTTCAGTCCAAAAAGACCAGTTTTCAGCATGCCAGAATTATTTACATTTCTGTGGAGGGAAGCACAGAAACAGAATTCTTCAGTCTGATGTCCAAGCACCTTCGAAACCAAAAGTGCATCCAGCAGCCCAAAACTCAAAGTTAAACAACTCCTGTTAACTGAACTGTCAATTATTCTTTCTCCGACAATTCAGGGTCATAAGAATCCCAGGAAGAGCATGAGTCCCAAGGTAAAAATAAACAGAACCCCATTTAAACCATAAGGGACTTTGAAGCAGAGAAATCTGAGTCCGCTTATAACTTCAGAAACATGATTAAAAATACAGTTCTCCAAGACAAACTAGCGTGACACCTCCTGCTTCAGAAATAAATGGACTATCAACATTCAAAGATGGTTTCATGTTTAAAACCTTTCTGTTTCACACTGCTACTATTCTGCAACAAACGCATATGCCTGATACAAAATCAAAACATGCTGAGATCACACTCCTATACTCATTTATGTCCTTGTTTTCCACTTCAACACCTTTTAAAATCACATATTTGACGAACCGATTGATCTACAAGACTCCTTCAGTTCTTAATCCTACATTGATTCTCAATCCAAATGCACTTTGATAAATTAGTGCATTTGGATGATAAATTAGCTTTGGTAATGTTCTCCAAGAACTTGGCAGGATCAGGAGGAGAAAACGATCTGGGTCATTCGGAAAGGTAATTTTATCTCTGTCAACGTTCTTATTCATTGGCCAGAACTCCTCCTCTGGTAAGCAATTAGAACACTTTGTTTGACCTTGATCTTACGCCATCAGTTTCTGCATATTCTTTGGCAAAGACGCACAACAATTTGTCTTCATTGCTGTCAGATCCCATTTTGACTGTGCTTTCAAAGATCACTACTGTGAAAACCAGTGAAATTTACTCGAACACCAACTGTATACAGTCCTGTTTCACTCGGTAGCCACATCTCTGCTCACTATACAGAATCATTATGCCAGCAGTTCATTTAAATTTTGGCACAATCTTGGAAAACAGTCTTACTTCACGCTGTTGTACCTTGTTCGGTTCACATTAGCCCGATGCTTCCACTCCTCAACCTCCTTTTTGAGATTACACATGACTGTTAATGCATCTGCATTTCTCTTTGTATAGGTTATGAGCAGCTTTTTTTTTCATCATCCTGCAATTTACATTCAGACAATTTGAACAAATCAGCAACGGTCAGATTGGCTTGTGTGTCTCCACACCTGCTCAATATCTTTGTTCACATCATTGTTCACATCATTGTTCTCCTTCTCCTTCTCCACCTCCACTAATTTCATGTGACTGATCGAGACTTTCGGCTATTGAGTCCTGGACAAAGTAAACATCAGCTTTTCCTTCTTAGCCTGTGCCAAATGTGTAAGGTAATCGCGAGTCCTATTCGCGCTGTGGGCGGGGCTTAGCGCACCCGAATCGATCGGCGCTCTGAATCAAGCATGCGCAGTTAGAAAATAAATTGAAAAAGCGCGCCATGTCAGATCGCTCCCCGGCCGGAAACAGTGGAGAAAGCGACCCAGGAGCAAAAACTGGGAGTAATGGCCCCAACAGACATCACGGCCCCCCTTATCCACCCACCCACCCACTACCCAAACCGATCGTGACCCCCTGCCCCCTTCCCCCCCACAGATTGCCCGCAGAGTGGCAGTCCACCCTCCCCAGCCCACCCCCATTCCCCCCACCAGAGAACCATTCGGCCTCCCCATACCCCCCCAAGAGATACAGCTTATCCGCCTCCCTCCTGCCCACCACCCCTGCCCAAGAGATTGATCTGGCCTCACTCCGCCCCACCCCCAAGAGAATGATCTGGTCTCACTGCCCTCCCTCCCCCCGCAGCGATACATCTGACCCGCCTCCTCCTCCCTCACGGACACCTCCCCAGACAATGATCTGGCTTCAGTCCCCTTCCCCATTGCCCTCGCAGAGGTACATCTGACCCGCATCTTCCTCCATCCACCCCCCTCATCAGACAATGAGCTGGCCGCCTCCCTCCCCCCACCCCGCCCCCAACCAGACAACGATCTGAGTCATAGAGCCGTTGGAAGCTCTGAACGCACCTCTTCAGCAGCTGGAGCGCCAGAATTAGACTTTTATTCAGCATGTCCATTTCAGCGAGATTCTGGATTGGGGAACGCTGGGCCAAGGGCGAAATGCTGATAAAGCTGGGCGGGCTTTTCATTAATTCAATTGAAATGCATGCAAATGCATTTAAATTGCCATTGTGCCGTTTCGGGCATGAGTCGGATCGCGGCCATTACTTAAAAATACAGTTAACATATGACAATAACTTTTACCAATTGAACACAAGAAAAAAAACAACCATGATACTGTATAAACCTGAACAAGTATATGGAATGATCCAACCAAACAAACCTCGTCATAAACATACCCCTACCACAGGTTTAACACAGAAAATGAGACTACACGCGTGAGGCTGGAACTTAGTCCTTTCGTTGGAGAATTGAAACTCTGACTTCTCAGCCTTGCAGCTTCCAGCAGCCCTGGACACAGAGACAATGCCACTGCTGGCCTATAATTGTTACCAGCAAGTGACTTGAAGAGTCCGAGACACTCTAATTACATGCTAGCAAACCACCAACGGCAGAGCTTTTCGCTCCAGGAAGGCAAGAAGACCGATGTCCAGCCTGCCAGCAGTTTAACATACAACACGATGGAGAGAAACGCAAAATTAACTGTCTTTCAGTCTGATGTCAAAATATCTCTAAACCAAGACTGCAGCCGGCAGCCCAAAACTCAAATTGAAAGAACTCATGTCACCTGACCTATCAATCATTCTTTCTCCAACAATTCAGGGTCATAGAAATTGCGGGAAGTGCATGACGCCCAAAGTTTAACAGAATTGAACAAATCCCCGTTTTACCATTGAAGCAGAAATAAAAGCACACACCGAAACTCATACACACGCTCACACACATACAGGCACTCACACGCTCATACGTACACACACTCATATACTCAGTCACACACATACACGCACACACAGGCCGCATGTACACACACACGCACATCCAGGCACATACACTCTCACATGCACACATACATACCCATGCGCACGCGCGCACGCACGCACACACACACACACATAATTAAACACCTTTGCTGATAGAAGCGAATGTGCTAGGGGCGTGGATGAGGAAGAGTTTATGTCGAGCATCCTGGAGGTCTTCTTGAAAGAGTATATACATAGTCCAACTAGGGAAGGGGTCGTACGTGAACTGTTTTTGGGGAATGAGCCCAGCCAGATGGTCCATGATTCAGCCGAGGAGTAGTTCTGGAACAGTGACCACAATTCAGTAAGCTTTAACGTACTGATGGAGAAAGATGAGTGTTGAACTCAGGTGAAGGTGTGAAATGAGGAAAGGCTGAATTCAACAATATTAGGTAGGGACTTAAAAATGAAGATTCGAGGCAGGTGTTTGATGGCAAATACACTTCTGGCATGTGGGAAGCTTCCAAGTGTAACCTGATAGGAACTCAGTACCGGCATCTTTCTGGAAGTATGAAGGATAATTATGGCAAGTTTCGGGAACCTTGAATGTCAAGAGATATTTTGAGCCTCGTCAACGAGAAAAAGGAAGCATTCGTCAAGGCTGGTAGGTTGGGAACACACGAAGCAAGTGTCGAATCCAAGGAAAGGAGGAAGAAACTAAAGCAGGGAGTCAGGAGGGCTAAAATGGGTCACAAAAAGGAATTGGCCTGCAGGATTATGGAAAATCCTAAGGCCTTTTACATATCGATATAGACATAAGCATTGTTAGGGAGAGGGTTGGCCCTCGTAAAGCCAAAGGAGGAATTTTATGCGTGGAGTCTGAGGAAATGGGTCACATTTGAAACTAGTATATTACATCAGTTCACTAAGCAGATGTTAAACAGTATTCAAATAAATTTAAATATATTAACCTGCCTCTCGCCCATTTCTGGCGATAGGTGAACTGCGCAGGAAATCTGGCGCTCGTAAAATGCCACTGGTTTTCGCGACTGTCGCTAAGCGCTTTATGCCCTTCTTTCCCACTGCATTGCACCAGAAAACGGGCGCAACGCGACTGTAAAATCGCCGCAAACTGTTCTCACACATGGAACTTGGTAAACCGTCGATGCATTCCCTCGAAGGCATGGACATCCTTCCTAAAATAAAGACAACAAAACTGCACACGACTCCTGGTGTTGCCTCATTAATTCCCTGTACAATTGCAGCATAGCATCCTGATCCCGATACTCAAATCCTCTCGCTGATAAGCTGCCACGATGTGAAAGGCTGTCATCATCAGCCCAACCCTCTTTGTTTGAATTATAAATGAAATGAGATCAGGAGCTGAACGGCTCTGGAAACCAAAGTGATCAATGAACTGCATTAGTTATTTATTTAATTATTTCTCGCCCCACCATGATGTTATTATTTGGTGGCCTATATGACAGAAAGGTCATGGCAGGTGAGGAACTAGAAACTATCATTACCAAGAAAGAGGTAATGTTGGGCAAGCTAATGGGGCTAAAGGTAGACAAGTCTCCTGGTCCTGATGGAATGCACCCAGGATACTAAAAGGGATGGCGTGGGAAGTAACAAATGCACTGGTGGTAATTTACCAAAATTCGCTGGACACGAGGGTGATTCCCGCAGATTGGAAAGCAGCAAAGTGACGCCACTGTTTAAAAAGGGAGGTAGACAAAAGGCCGTAGCTACAGGCTGATTAGCTTAACTTATGCAGCAGAGAAAATGCTTGAATCTATCATCAAGGAAAAAATAGCGTGACATTTGGATATAAATTGTCCCCGTGGTAAGAATGGGCATGGGTTCATGAGGGGCATGTCATGTTTGACGATTTTGGCGCAATTCTTTGAGGACATTACATGCGCAGTGGACAATGGGGAACCTGTGGATGTGGTGTATCTGGATTTCCAGAAGGCATTTCACATGGTGCCGCACCAAAGACTGCTGCATCAGATAAAGGTGCATGATGTTACGGATAATATATCAGCATAGGTAGAGGATTGGTTAGCTCGCAGAAAGCAAAGAGTGGGGGTAAATCTTGGTGTTTTTCTGGTAGGCGATCAGTGCCTCGTGGTGTGCCTCAGAGATCAGTGTTGGGACCACAATAGTTTAGGATTTACAAAGATGATTTGGAGTTGGAGATCAAGTGAAGTGATGACACTATGTTGTGTGGCAGAGCAAAGTGTGCAGAGGACGGTGAAAATCTGCAAAGGGGTATAGATAGTCTAAATGAGGGGGCGAGGGACTGGTAGATGGAGTCCAATGTTGGTAAATGTGAGGTCATCCATTTTGGTAGGAATAACAGCAAAATGGGCTATTATTCAAATGGTAAATAATTGCAGTATGCTGCTGTGCAGAGGGACCTGAGTGTACTTGTACAAGAAACTCAAGGAGTTGGCTTGCAGATGCAGCAGGTAATTAAAAGGCAAATGGAATTCTGTCCTTCATTGCCAGAGGAATGGAGTTTAAAAACAGCGAGGTTATGTTGCAGCTTTTGAAGATGCTGGTGAGGCCACACCTGGAGTACTGTGTACAGTTCTGGTCTTCTTACTTGAGAAAGGATATACTGGCACTGGAGGGGGTACAGAGGAGATTCACTAGGTTTATTCGTGGGTTGAGAGGGGAGGTTGAGTAGACCTGGGCATTATTCAATGGAATTCAGAAGAATGAGGCGAGATCTTTTAGAAACAGATAGGATTATGAAGGGAATAGATAAGATAGAAGCAGGAAAGATGATTCCACTGGCGAGCGAAACTAGATTTAGGGGGCATGTCCTCAAATAAGGGGGAGCAGATTTCGAACTGAGTTGAGGACGAACTTCTTCACACAAACTGTTGTGAATCTGTGGAATTCCCTGACCAGTGAAGCAGTTGAGGCTACCTCATTGAATGTTTTAAGGCAAGGATATTTTTGAAGAGTAAAGGAATTGAGGATTATGGTGAGTGGGCGGGTAAGTGGAGCATGAGTTCACAAAAGGATCAGCCATGATCTTACTGAATGGCGGAGCAGGCTCGAGGGATGAGAAGGCCTACTCCTGCTCCGAGTTCTTATGTTCTTACGTTATGAATTCTCCAGTTTCTAACTGTAAGGGCACAACATTCGTTTTTGTCAATCTTTTTTGTCATTACATAGAACATAGAACATAGAACATTACAGCGCAGAACAGGCCCTTCGGCCCACGATGTTGCACCGACCAGTTAAAAAAAAACAAAACTGTGACCCTCCAACCTAAACCAATTTCTTTTCGTCCATGAACCTATCTACGGATCTCTTAAACGCCCCCAAACTAGGCGCATTTACTACTGATGCTGGCAGGGCATTCCAATCCCTCACCACCCTCTGGGTAAAGAACCTACCCCTGACATCGGTTCTATAACTACCCCCCCTCAATTTAAAGCCATGCCCCCTCGTGCTGGATTTCTCCATCAGAGGAAAAAGGCTATCACTATCCACCCTATCTAAACCTCTAATCATCGTATATGTTTCAATAAGATCCCCTCTTAGCCGCCGCCTTTCCAGCGAAAACAATCCCAAATCCCTCAGCCTCTCCTCATAGGATCTCCCCTCCATACCAGGCAACATCCTGGTAAACCTCCTCTGCACCCTCTCCAAAGCCTCCACATCCTTCCTGTAATGTGGGGACCAGAACTGCACACAGTACTCCAAGTGCGGCCGCACCAGAGTTGTGTACAGTTGCAACATAACGCTACGACTCCTAAATTCAATCCCCCTACCAATAAACGCCAAGACACCATATGCCTTCTTAACAACCTTATCTACTTGATTCCCAACTTTCAGGGATCTATGCACACATACACCTAGATCCCTCTGCTCCTCCACACTATTCAAAGTCCTCCCGTTAGCCCTATACTCAACACATCTGTTATTCCTACCAAAGTGAATTACCTCACACTTCTCCGCATTAAACTCCATCCGCCACCTCTCGGCCCAACTTTGCAACCTGTCTAAGTCTTCCTGCAAACTACGACACCCTTCCTCACTGTCTAC
Source organism: Mustelus asterias (assembly GCF_964213995.1). Classification (NCBI taxonomy): domain Eukaryota; kingdom Metazoa; phylum Chordata; class Chondrichthyes; order Carcharhiniformes; family Triakidae; genus Mustelus; species Mustelus asterias. The sequence continues at coordinate 1,003,107 of NW_027590109.1, forward strand.
CACACCACCGACTTTGGTGTCATCAGCAAATTTGCTAATCCACCCAACTATACCATCATCCAGATCATTAATAAATATTACAAACAGCAGTGGCCCCAAAACAGATCCCTGAGGTACACCACTTGTAACCGCACTCCATGATGAATATTTACTATCAACCACCACCCTCTGTTTCCTATCCGCTAGCCAATTCCTGATCCAATTTCCTAGATCACCCCCAATCCCATACATCTGCATTTTCTGCAGAAGCCTACCATGGTGAACCTTATCAAACGCCTTACTAAAATCCATATATACCACGTCCACTGCCTTGCCCCCATCCACCTCCTTGGTCACTTTCTCAAAAAACTCAATAAGGTTAGTAAGGCACGACCTACCTGCCACAAAACCATGCTGACTATCACCTATCAATTCATTACTCTCCAAATAACTATAAATCCTATCCCTTATAATTTTTTCCAACATCTTGCCGACAACAGAAGTGAGACTCACCGGTCTATAATTCCCGGGGAAGTCTCTGTTCCCCTTCTTAAACAATGGGACAACATTCGCTAACCTCCAATCTTCTGGTACTATACCAGAGGCCAACGACGACCTGAAGATCAGAGCCAGAGGCTCTGCAATCACTTCTCTTGCCTCCCAGAGAATCCTTGGATAAATCCCATCCGGACCAGGGGATTTATCTATTTTCAGACCCTCCAGAATATCCTGCACATCCTCCTTATCAACTGTAATACTGTCTATGCTACTCCCTTGCAACCCAGTGTCCTCCTCAGCTATATTCATGTCCCCTTGCGTGAACACCGAAGAGAAATATTGGTTCAATGCTTCACCAATCTCCTCCGGTTCCACACATAACTTCCCTCTGCCATCTATAACTGGCCCTAAACTTGCCCTAACCAACCTTCTGTTCTTGACATACCTATAGAACGCCTTAGGATTCTCTTTAACCCTATCCGCCAAAGTCTTCTCATGTCCCCTTTTAGCCCTTCTAAGCTCGCTCTTCAACTCCCTCTTAGCCAATCTAAAGCTTTCTAGTGCACTACCCGAGTGCTCACGTCTCATCCGAACATAAGCCTCCTTTTTCTTTTTAACCAACAAAGAAACTTTTTTGGTGCACCACGGTTCCCTAGCCCTACCAATTCCTCCTTGCCTGACAGGGACATACCTATCACAGACTCGCAGTAGCTGCTCCTTGAAAAAACTCCACATGTCGGACGTTCCCAGTCCCTGTAATCTCCTAGTCCAACCTATGTTTCCTAATTCTCTCCTAATAGCCTCATAATTACCCTTCCCCCAGCTAAAACCACTGGCCCGAGGTTCATGCCTATCCCTTTCCATCACTAAGGTGAACGTAACCGAATTGTGGTCACTATCACCAAAATGCACACCAACTTCCAAGTCTAGCACCTGGTCTGGCTCATTTCCCAGCACCAGATCCAATATAGCCTCACCTCTAGTTGGCCTGTCTACATACTGAGTCAAAAAACCTTCCTGCACGCTTTGAACAAAAACTGACCCCTCTAACGAGCTAGAGCTATAACAATTCCAGTCAATATTAGTCAAGTTAAAATCCCCCATAACAATTGCCCTATTACTTTCACTCCTAAGCAGGATTGACTCCGCAATCCTTTCCTCAACCTCTCTAGAACTTTTAGGAAGTCTATAAAAGACTCCCAACAGGGTGACCTCTCCTCTCCTATTTCTAATCTCCGCCCATACTACCTCAACAGATAAGTCCTCATCAAACCTCCTCTCTGACACTGTGATACAATCTCTGACCAATAATGCTACCCCTCCCCCTCTTCTACCTCCTTCCCTACTTCGACTAAAACATTTGAACCCCGGGACCTGCAGCATCCATTCCTGCCCCTGCTCTATCCATGTCTCTGAAATAGCCACAACATCGAAGTCCCAGGTACTGATCCACGCTGCAAGTTCACCCACTTTATTGCGAATACTCCTGGCATTGAAGTATACACATTTCAAACCCTGCTCCACCCCACCTCTGCAATGCCGTGCATTGCAGTCCCCATCCATGCATCCCTCACTTTCAGCCCCACTACTCAGGATCCCTCCCCCCCCCCCCGAATCAGTTTAAACCTCCCTGCATGGCCTTAGCAAATTTACCCCCCAGGATATTGGTCCCCTTCTGATTAAGGTGTAGACCATCCTTCTCATAGAGGTCACACCTTCCCCAGTACGAGCCCCAATTGCTTAAGTACCTGAACCCCTCCCTCCTGCACCATCCCCTCAGCCATGAATTCAAACCTTCCCTCTCCCTATTCCTCTCTAAACTATCCCGTGGTACAGGCAAGAGTCCAGAGATAACCACTCTGTCAGTCTTGGCCTTTAGTTTCCACCCCAACTCCATAAATCCCTGCCTAATATCCCCTTCCCCTATCCTCCCTATGTCGTGTGTCCCCACATGTACAATAACTTGTGGTTTATCTCCCTCCCCCCTAAGAGTCCTGAATACCCTGTCAGACACATCCCGGACCCCAGCCCCTGGTAGGCAACACACCAACCCTGAGTCCCTACCTTTAGTTCCGACCCTCCTATCTGTCCCCTTAATTGTGGAGTCCCCAATCACAAGGCCCAGTCTTTTACAGCCCCTAACCACCTGAGCTTTCTCACTCGGCTCACCCCCAGAGATCTGCTCTCTATGCTCAGTTGATTCCTCCTCAACTGTAGCCTCCAGCACCGAAAACCTATTATGGAGGGGAACCGCCCCAGGGGATTGTCTTCCCGATTGCTTCTTACCCCTCCTCCTGGCATTGACCCAAGCCTCATTTCTAGGAGTTACTATTTCTCTATAACTCCTATCAACTTCCACCTCCGCCTCCCGAATTATGCGGAGTTCCTCTACCTCCCCCTCCAGCTCCTTTACACGCTCCTCCAGAAGCTGCAATCTAATGCACTTCTTACAACTAAAATCTCCTGAAACACTACTGGATTTCCTCACCACATACATCCCACAGGAGATGCAGCATACTGCCTGAACTGCCATCCCTGAAGCCATTACCAGCAAGAAAAAAAGAAAACAAAAAACTTCCCCACACTTATAATTAGGTTAGAGGAGGATGGAATTTTTACAGTCAGTTTTTTTATGTTCCCTGCAGGCTTGCTTTCATTCTACATTTTTCGCTTCTTAGTGAAACCCTTGATTATCCTTTACTGAATTTTAAACAGCTTGCAAACCTCAGGCCTATTGCTTTTCTTGCCAATTTGCATGCATCTTCCTTAAATCTGATGTTCCCCAGTCAGTCATGGAGAATTCATGCCTCATATCATCATATTTATCGTCACTGAGATTCAGGACCATGGTCTCAGAATCAAATACATCATTATACACCTTGACAAGGAATTCTACCATATTGTGTTCTCGCGTCCCCAGGATTGTCTCACAACTAGATTGTCAACTAAACATTTCACATTGCACAACACCCAGCCATGATTGTATTAAATGGGGGAGCAGGCTCGAGGCGCTGAAAGACCTATCCCTGTCACTCGTTCCTGTGATTCTTATGATTAGTCTTTTAGTTCCAAATTGTGTTATTTATTTCATTCAATTCCCATCAGCTGTTGTGGTAGGATTCAGGCGTCTGTCTCCTGTGAAAATACATTTTCTCTGGATTACACATTTGCGGGATGCAACAGAGAATTGAAAGACAGAAGCGTATAATGGAAATGTGGTGCAGTGGGATTGTCAATGGACGAGTTATCCAGTGAATCAGGGCAATGCTGTGGGACCCGGGTTCGAATCGCACCATATCAGATTTGTTTCACTGTTGCGTTCCGTCCCGCGCGACGTAACAGGGCAAGTAGGAATGGGCAACTCATAGATGCCTCGCCAGTGATACCCGTGAACGAATGAAAGAAAGGTTGACCACAATGCCACAGTGATTGGGAACCCCAGGGTGGGCATGACAAACCATCATCCTCCACACTATTTACAGAGCTTCCCCTCTCTGTGGTCTGTGCTCCGTTTTCTGGTCATGTCACACAGTCGGACGCACTGTAAATGCAGTCCTTTTACCTTGCCCAGAGGTTCAGCCAGCAGATCCTCTGTCCTCCCTGAGTGTATGCAGCAGCTCACAACACAACCTCCAGAAACCTATCCACAACACCTCCACTAACTTTCCAATCACAAGAATCAGTCAAAAGCCCCTCAGCTGCAAGTTCGATTCATGGAATATTTAAATTTCAGTAAAGTTTATTTATTATTCACAAGTAAGGCTGACATCAACACTGCAATGAAGTTACTGAGAAATTGTTGGCGGCTGTTCGGGCCAATGCACCTAATCAGCACCTCCTTCAGGAAACCGGAGCACTGGAGAAAACCCACGCAGGCACGGGGAGAACGTGCAATCTCCACACAGACAGTGGCCGCAGCCGGGAATCGAACCCGAGTCCTGGCGCTGAGAAGCAGCAGTGCTATCCACTGTGCTACCGTGCCAGGTTAATCGTGTTGTGGAACACATGTTAAGGTGAGAGTGACTAACACATGCGTTCAATGGACAGACCACGTTCAGGTTTCGCAGACATGTGCCAGAGCTGCTAAAACCCGCTGTCCAACATGGTGCTCCACACGGGAGACAACAGGAACAAAAGCCAAAGGATTTCCTTTTTCCAGAACTCTGTCACATTGACACCAATGATTCTACAGAGCACAAAATACAAACCCGAGACACAGAGGGACATAGATTGACTTTAATCAGGGAATTTCAAAGATACTTAAACGGAACTCCCCGAGAGAACTGGAAAAAGTGGTTGCAACACACTAGAGAACACATTCAAGCATAAGAATGGGAATATTAAATTCGGGTCCTGTTAGATTGATTGAACTGGCTTGTTGATGTCACATTTGGAGCTTGCCTTTCATTCCCAGCCCAAGCTGGATACAGCCCTGACACGGTATCTTCCCAGCATGGGGAGATGTACTGTCCACAACGGAGCAGTAAGATGTCTGACAACACCAGGTTAAAGGCCAACAGGTTTATTTGGTCGCAAATACCAAATGCCACGAGCTTTCGGAGCGTGCTGCTCCTTCGTCAGGTGGACGTGACGAAGGGGCAGCACGCTCCGAAAGCTCGTTGGACGTTAACGTGAAGTTGTTAGACTTCTTACTGTGTTTACCCCAGTCCAACGCCAGCATCTCCACATCATGACAATGGAGCAGACCAGTAGTGTGGTTGCTCTGTATGTGGATCTAGATTTCCATATCGTGGGTACAAGAGGGGCTGTAGCAGAGAACATTGCTGTCAGGGAGAGATATGGTGTGGGACTGGGGAACGGGAGATTGTGTGAAGTGGGTATGTTCAGGCACTGTATGAATGTGAACAAACAGAGACATTTTGTGAAATGGATAGAGAATGGGGGAATCAGATGAAGAATCATGGAGAGATTTGATCAGGTGAGTGAGTAACCTGAGGCTTTTCCAGTGCAGCTGGTGACAGAAGTCAGTGAGCACACGAATGATGGGTAAATGGGACTTGGTGAGAGTTGGGACATGGACAACAGATGTGCTTTGGTTCAGCAACTTTGTAACTGGGAGGCTGGTCATCAGAGAATTGGCATAGTTGTGTCCGGAATTCACAATGACAGCTGGAGGAGCCAGAGTATAATATTCTGGAGGTTACAGTAACATGATTAATGATGGAGAGGATAGGGGGTCAGATATAAGCTCAGGGTGAAATAGTTAACAAAGGTTGCAATCAGTCTGACCGAGCCTTAGGTACAGGGTTGGTGTCAGTTAATAGGGAAAAGAGATTGGGAGAGCCATTGAAGTCAATGTCCATGTTCGCATAACTCAAATAACAAAGACAGTAATACATTGAAAGATAGTTTACAAATATAATCGCTGATATAGAGGCTTACCAGATACCACAATGGGACAAATTTAGATTGTCTGAGCTATCAAATACACTGAAACAGTTTTTACTGTTGTGTCGTGTTCATGAAATGATATAGAAACACAAGAGCAACGGTAACAACAGCAGCATTTCAGAACAAATGACAAGATGAGGAATAAAGTTAAATAGGGTTTACAGAAGTAAGTACTGGACTTGACACTTACCAGTGACACCAATCATAGCCAGAATGGGATAGTAAAATCCTTGAACAAAGTAGAGTACATATTGAATCCGGAATGACAATGGTAGCCTAAGAAATCCATCACTTGTCATGAAATAAAGACCCTTGGTGAAAGTGCCACTAATATAAAAATAAAAGGGCGGTGGGGGTGGTGCGGGTGGAATGTTCCGATGCATCGTTCCCAGGTTCTGATCCATTGTCAAAACGTTCCAGTCCATTGTTCTCAGATTCTGATCTCTGCTCCAACTGTCTGCAACTGATGATCTCGGTCAGTGTCGGAGTTGTCGCTCCCGCTGACTCTATGGTATAACACACTGAACCGAATCCAATATTAATAGAAGAAGGAAAACCTCCAGTGACACAGCCCGGATCCATGGAGACTGACGTTAATCACAGTCACTGACAAACAGCTTCAGTTAACCCCGTTCAATCCTGCACGTCTCATGTCACAAAATGCAACAGTAACCCGGTCTGCATGGGATGGTAAGGGTCAGGGTGAGATGGAAAGACGGAAATAGCAGAGGGTCCGACCATAATCTTTCAAAGTTCATTGGATATTGGAGTGGGCCGTGAGTTATCTTGGTTGTGGGTTTCAGATGAGGCTAACATTTGTCAGGATTGATAGCGAATGCTGAAATCTACGCGGTTTTTAACACATCCAGTCCAGCACCCAAACCTATTTTAAATAAAGCATAATCAAAAACAAAAGGAATATTGCCTGTGAAGAATGAAAAAAGGCCATGGTGTGAACTTGGGCACAAGGAATTTTCAACACTTAGCAGAAATAACCACCCGTTTCTTCTTCTAAATCCACTCAGTAATGATCCGTTCTGCAGCATTCCATATTGCTTTAAGGGTAAAGCAATTTATCCGACCCTCAATAGCACTTACTGGATTTTTTGGGAACAGGGAATATCCATAGCTACCTATTGGATGGAAAGGTGCATGTTTCCTTGGATATGTAATTCCATATATGTCTCATTCTTATCGGCTTTCGTCTGGAAGAGATCGACGTGCCCTGATGAGAATACACAATTCCGTTGGTATACTGATGCCCCCGTTTGCATATGAAAGAATGGTAATTGACATTGAAGCTGTTAAGTCGGTTTTGAAACAGGTTGCCAATGTTACTGCTGCAGCTCTCATTGTGATGGGATGGTTGCAATGCGCACTGTTGTCCTACAGAATTGGATGGCACTAGTCTTCATTTTAGCAGCTAATGTGTGCTTTGAATGGATCAAAGTGTTGCACACACATACCTGACACTTCAGAGAGGAGAATCAATTTGGTCACACACATCGAAATTACGTCGAAAAACTTAACCAACCAACTTCATTTCCCTTGCGGGACTGGGCAACTGGCTGGATGGGTTCTTTGGGATCAAACATCATGCAAGAGCTAGCGTTTTTCTTCATTATTATCTTAACGTTCATTGTGATTATACAAATTATTAAATGCTGCTGTTAATTAGCAGCAAAATCCGTAGGGGGTGCAGCAGCAATGGTGTCAATCCAGGTGGACAAGTAAATGTCGTTATTACCAAGCGCTCCTCCAGCATATCAGAATTTGAGTCCCTGGCACTGTGCGTCAGCATTGCTAACCACTGTGCCACATCTGTATCTCTGGCTACTCATGTAATGTGTCACTAAGCGATGACCACTTTGAATAATCTCACGCTATTATTCATTAGATTCTCCTCATGCCAGTCCGCTTCGAGTGCAGCCTGATCACATGCCTGTGAATCAAATTTGCGACAATTTAATGTGGTAAAGGTTGTGGTGGCAAGGCCTCTTTAATGGGGCTTTCAGCGAGGGCTACGTTATCGGGCCGGATCCGATGGAGAGGCAATGTGGGAAACCCATCAATTGGGGGCAAAGGTGCCCGTCCCGAAGTTGGGTGAGGAACCGCAGTACAGTCCAAGGAGTAGAATAGATTGGAGGGTGTGGTATTTCTGTAGACAATCGCATCTACACACAGAAATATTGTTCATAATAAAATGTTCATCAGTTGAAATCACAAAAAGTCACCTTCAAAGTATCATGTGAGTGTTCCATTCCGAAGGGATTTTTCAAAAAAATCATGCAGCTTCCAACCTCAGCGATGTAGTTGCGGGGGGGGGGGGGGGGGGTGGCGGGGGGGGGGGGGGGGGGGGGGGGTGGCGGGGGGGGGGGGGTGGCGGGGGCGGTGGTTGAAGTTGTGGTAGTCAGGTGATGGGGTTTTGATTTCGTTTTGGGGGGCGCTTTTGGACGTTGATCAGCAGCAAGCGAAGAATCAGTCTCTCTCTCTCTCTCCCTATTCTTTACTTTGTTTTGTTCTGAAACTATTATCAATTAGCTGAGGGAGAGGCTTATTGCCAAGCTGCCTTAAAGAAGCTGTGTTTCGGGAAACAGATTCGGAAAACTCTTCTGAGTTTCTTCACAGGAGATTTTCAGCATTAATTCCAGGAGGCTGCAATCGTGTAATAAGTGGGCATTTAACCTATGCTGCATCGTGCTTATGTGGAAGGGTTTATGGCTTGGATCTGACTTTGGTTAGAACACATTAGAGATGTTCCTTAAGATTTACACATTATCGTGTTTGTTGAGTTTCTTGTCTGCAATTGTTAAAAGTTCTTGCTTATTGTCTTACCAACGTTTAGTTAAGAATGTTGCTGACGTGTACAAAGAACCATAGAACCATAGAAAATTACAGCTCAGAAACAGGCCTTTTGGCCCTTCTTGTCTGTGCCGAACCATTTTTTGCCTAGTCCCACTGACCTGCACTTAGACCATATCCCTCCACACCCCTCTCATCCATGAACCCGTCCAAGCTCATTCTACACTCCCACCACTCTCTGCGTGAAGAAGCCCCCCCCCCCCTAATATTCCCTTTCAACCTTTCTCCTTTCACGCTTAACCCATGCCCTCTGGTTTTTTTCTCCCCGAGCCTCAGCGGAAAAAGCCTCCTTGCATTCACTCTATCTATACCCATCAAAATCTTATACACCTCTATCAAATCTCCCCTCAATCTTCTACGCTCCAGGGAATAACGTTCCAACCTATTCAATCTCTCTCTGTAACTCTGCTTCTCAAGTCCCGGCAACATCCTTGTGAACCTTCTCTGCACTCTTTCAACCTTATTTACATCCTTCCTGTAACTAGGTGACCAAAACTGTACACAATACTCCAAATTCGGCCTCACCAATGCCTTATATAACCTGACCATAACACTCCAACTTTTATACTCGATACTCCGATTTATAAAGGCCAATGTACCAAAGGCACTCTTTACGACCCTATCCACCTGTGACGTCACTTTTAGGGAATTCTGTACCTGTATTCCCAGATCCCTCTGTTCAACTGCACTCTTGAGAGTCCTACCATTTACCCTATACGTTCTACTTTGGTTTGTCCTTCCAAGGTGCAATATCTCACACTTGTCTGCGTAAAATTCCATTTGCAATTTTTCAGCCCATTTTACTAGTTGGTCCAAATCCCTCTGCAAGCTTTGAAAAGCTTCCTCACTGTCCACTACACCTCCAATCTTTGTATCATCAGCAAACTTGCTGATCCAATTTACCACATTATCATCCAGATCATTGATATAGATGACAAACAACAATGGACCCAACACCGATCCCTGCAGCACACCACTAGTCACAGGCCTCCACTCAGAGAAGTAATTCTCCACAACCACTCTCTGGCTTCTTCCATTGAGCCAGTGTCTAATCCAATTTACTACCTCCCCATGTATACCTAGCGACTGAACCGTCCTAACTAACCTCCCATGAGGGACCTTGCCAAAGGCCTTGCTGAAATCCAGGAAGACAACATCCACCGCCTTCCCTTCATCCACTTTCCTGGTAACCTCCTCGAAAAACTCTAATAGATTGGTCAAACATGACATACCACGCACAAAACCATGTTGACTCTCCCTAATAAGTCCCTGTCTATCCAAATATTTGTAGATCCTATCCCTTATCACACCTTCCAATAACTTGCCCACCAGCGACGTCAAACTTACTGGCCTATAATTTCCCGGATTTCTTTTGGAACCTTTTTTAAACAACGGAACAACATGAACCACCCTCCAATTATCTGGCACCTCCCCCGTGAAGACTGACATTTTAAATATGTCTGCCAGGGCCCCTGCAAGTTCAACACTAGCTTCCCTCAAGGTCCGTGGGAATACCCTGTCCAGTCCTGGGGATTTATCCACTCTGATTTGCCTCAAGACAGCGAGCACCTCCTCCCCTTTAATCTGTAAAAGTTCCATGACCTCCGTACCAGTTTGCCCTATTTCCGTAGACTCCATGCCCGTTTCCTCAGTAAATACGGATGCAAAAAAACCATTTAGGATCTCCCCCATCTCTTTTGGTTCCATACACAGTCTACCACTCTGGTCTTCAACAGGACCAAATTTATCCCTCACTACCCTTTTGCTCCTAACATACCTATAGAAGCTCTTTGGATTTTTCTTCACTCTGTCTGCCAAAGCAACCTGATGTCTTCTTTTAGCCCTCCTGATTTCCCTCTTAAGTGGCTTAAGAAGAAAGAACAAAGAAAATTACGGCCTGTTCCTGTGCTGTAATTGTTTTTGTTCTTTGTTATTTATAGACATGTCAACAATATTCTTAATTAAACTTTGCTTTTGATAAAAGATCCCCGTCGGTCAGTTGAATTACACTTGGAGTGAAACCTCTCATTCTCATCCCAGCCAAGTTCAACGTAAAACCTCACAGGTCAGGCGAGCGTCAGAGAACAACTTGAAATATCCAACCTGACTTGTAACAAATGTTATTACAAGAGTGTCATTATGAATGTAAGTTAATGCTGTGTTGCAAAAACATTAACCCAGCATCGAAGTCACATTCTTGTTTTGTACATTTGCAGCAACACCGGCTGACATGGAAGAAAATCCTGGTGAAGTCATCTGTAACGTCCTTGATCAACTTGACGCACCAAGCCTCAAAGCCCTATTGCAGCATCTAAAAATATTCCACGACCACAGTGAAGGTAAGCAGCAGTGTACATTTTTATTCAGGAAAAAGAGTGAGAATTTTAATTTCAGATATTGCGAGGTTTTTCGCTCTTACCTAATCGAGTGGAACAATCGTGTATTTTTTCTTGCATGAAAAGACAGTGGGAGGTTAGGGCAGCCGAATGAAGATTCTGTGCAGAGAAATCGCGAGTAGCCACTGGGCGGGAACGAAAAGCTGGGAAATATTACACTAACATTGACCAGAATGGTCCCAAATATTTGCGATATTTGACATGCGAAAAAAAACATTCTTCTGTCCATTAGATTCCCCGCATCTGCACCGACTTTACGAAAGATCCATCCACTGTCGCCCCACATTTAACACAGTCAATCCATCTAACCTAGACATCTTGGACACTCAGGGACAATTTAGCATGGTTAATGCATGCACATCTTTGGACCCTGAGGAATAATTTAGCATGACCAAAACACCTGACATATTTATGGACACTAAGTGACACTTTAGGACTGCCAATCTAAATAATCTACACATATTTGGATACTACGGGGCAATTTAGCAAGGCCTGTCCACCTAACTGATATATTTTTGGACCCTGAGGAATAATCTAGCATGGCCAACCCACCAGACTGGGTATTTTTGCACACTAAGGTACACTTTAGGATTGCCAATCCATCTAATCTACACATCTTTGGACACTAATGAACAAGTTAGCATGGACAATCCATTTTACCGATATATCTTTGGACCCTGAGGAATAATTCAACATGGCCAACCCACCTAAGTGACACATTTTCGGACAGTGAAGGAAAATGTGGCATGGCCAATCCACCTAAACTGCTTACCATTGGACTGTGGAAGCAAACCAAAGTGCCCGAAAGAAAGCCACGCATACACGTGCGGAACGGGCCAATTCCACACAGACAGTGACCCAAGTCTGGAATCGAACCGGAGTCTCTGCCTCTGTGAGGCAGCAATGCTTACCGGTGTGCCATCATGCCACCCCGTGCGCAATATTCTAGCAAATATAAATCAAAATAAACTAGATGAGACTTAAGAGATTAGAAATCAATAGAACATTTCCCTCGTCAACAAATCTAGAACAATGAGGCGTTAATTTCCGTTAATGGGTGGTTGATTTGAGGCTGAGACCAGGAGGAACAGTTTCTCTTTGGAGGTGCTGATTGTTGTTAACTTCATGTTTTGAGGCTGTCATTGAGTATTCCCAAGCCTATGATACACAGAATAGTGGGATATGCAGCAGTCGGGCATGATGGTGAACAGGCAGTAAAGTGGAATAATAACTAGGATACACGATGGTCAGAATAATACGAAGATGAGGTGAATGGGATTGCACTCTCGACGGGTTGCATGGCCCAGTCCTATTTTATTACTTTTTCTATTAGGCACTGATAGATTTAAGGTCGTTAGCCCGATAACCAGCAATCAGATGAGGGACATTTATTTTCCTTTCTTTTGGAGATGAATTGAATAATAACTGCTTCAACTGGTACTGGATACATATTCGAAGCGTAAATGAATGGATCATTTGGGGGAACGTGCAGACGATGGCAATAAAGGGGCCAAACGTTCCCCTTCGTTTCTGCAAGGTCCTCCAATAACGTAATCTTGTCGATTCACTGAAGAACTGCAGATGCAGAGAGAGGGATGTTACTATTCGGTAACACAGAGCTTTAGATTATCCACTTGTGCAATATTCTATCAGTTCAGGTATTGCAATGTTGGACAGCTGTATTATCGTTTGAGAGAAGAGAGCACAGGTCCTTCGGAATATAATTTCAACTACTTTACAGAGTGTTCTTTTTATTTAATTGAATGGCTTCATGTGTCCCACAGGTGCTCCAGTGCAGCTCAATGCATGACGTCTTACAGCTCCTGGCTAAAGATCACACCCACAGAGATCAATCCGGCATCATCCTTGCGCTGAACAGCTCCCATTGAAAGCCTTGCTGAAAACTGCATTTGTGCGTCCCCCTCTGTGAGCATTCAGCTGTGAAGCTGCCACACACACACACACACACACACGCACGCACAGAGATGAGCTCGGGGAACTATGTTCAAGTCTGTTCCAAGTTGAAACACGGTTTCATGTTTTTTTTGGATTACGAGTGAAAAACGTTTGCAGAAATAATGCGAACTCAAAACCCTTCTCCCTTCAATGAAAAAAAATCATTTGTCAAAGTACAAGGACAATAATTCATTCCAAGGAAGCAATTTTATGCTGCGGAAAATTAATACGACTGTCGCTCCTCACAGTCTGCAAACCCGAACAGATCATTTTACTTCTCACCCTAAATTCGACTGAGATCCGTCTGTTTCGAAAACAGCAATCCTAAATCTATTGTCAATTCTAGACAGTGACAATGACACTGTACGGATTAAGTAGCCAGGACTTGGGAAAGAGTTTTGGTTCAATACAGGAAATGTTTTTTTTTTCTCAGAAACTGGCTTCTGGGCTTAGTGCCACATTTCTGCTGTGCCCTTTTGTGAAGAGGCTCTCTCTCCCTCTGCCTCTTCTATAACTGTGTGCTGCTTCCTAACCACTACCCTATGACTCATAAAGTATTGCGATTTCCAAGAACATCCTCATAGTACTGCACTGAAATGTAAAAAAGTAACAATTTTGACTTAACTCGCAGAATGCAAAATTTAATTTGACTAGTATCTACGGGTGGCACAATCCTTAGCACATCTGCTCCACTGGCCTGGAGCCAGGTTCGATTGCAGCCTCAGATGACTGCCTGTGTGGAGTTTCCATGTTCTCTTCCTGCCCCAGGCTCCCGCCTGCATGGGTTTCCTCCGGGTGCTCCCGTATTCTCCCACAGTCCAAAAAGATGTAGATTAGATGGATTGGCCATGGTAAATATTGCCCCGGACTGACTAAAAATGTGCAGGTTGTGCGCACTGGCCGTGGTAAATTATCCGTTCGTGTCAGGGGAACCAGCAGGGTAAATGTGAATGGTTACGGGGATAGGACCTCGGTGGTGACTTTATTTTAATTCATTCACGGGATATCAGCGTCGCTGTCTGGCCAAAATTTGGTACCCATTCCAGTCGCCCTGGAACTGAGTGCCGATAGATACTAGTGAGGAGACCATTGCTAGGGTCTTAAACACAGTGGAAGTCTTTGGTCGCACCAAGATTTGTGGTCGCCATGGGGATTCTACGGCACACAGTTGTTCATACTAGTGGAGACTAGCATTGATTTAGCCCCTGAGACTGTACCTCCAGATGTAGGTATTGAAGGAGAAGCTGGGCCATGGGCTGTGCATACGCTAGAAAGCTTGGACACACAGGATGCTGTTCCTGAAGCGGACGCTTTCCATACAAAGCTGTTGTTCCTACTACAACAGGAAGGCAAGTCAATGCAGGCCATAGTATCAGAAAACCAAGCTCCCAAAGTGGATGTGAACATGGATTTAGTGACTGCTATAGGCAACCTAGTGGACAAGTGCAACCAAGTGTCTACGGATGGGCCTAGCTACAGAAAGCTGAGACTGTTTTCAGGACGGAAACCTGTACCCCCAGGTGAGGAAGAATATGATGCCTGGATGGAGCAGGCTACCCAGATGATCAGTGAGTGGCAATACACTGGCGCCACCAAGAGACAGCGTATAGTGGAGAGCTTAAAAGGGCCTGCTTCTGACATCGTCCGATTTTAGAAAGTTAGCACTCCCACTGCTCCAGCCACCGATTATTTATCTGCTCTGGACACAGCTTATGGCATCACAGAGAGTGGAGCCGACATCTTGGCCACGTTCAGACACACATACCAGGATGAAGGAGAAAACCTCTCTGCTTTTCTCTATCGCCTTGCCAAACATCTCCATCGTGCTGTTCTTAAGGGAGGAATTACGGCTGCAGACATGAATCGAGCTTGGATGGAACAGCTAGTAAAGGGTGCACTCACTCGAGACATGGTTGCTCTGCATGTAAGGATGAGCCACACCCTGGACAAACCCCCTTCCTTCTTCCAGCTGATGCGGGAGGTAAGAGAGGAAGAAAATTGGTTTAGCGCCAGAGAAGGGGTGAAAGCCACTGTCCCGCAGTCCTCAGTTACGTCTGCGTTGAACAACCTATGAAATGAGGTAAGGGAACTGACTTCTCAGGTGGCCAGACTGTTGAGCGCCGTTCCAGTTACCCCTACATCTGAAAGTACGACAGCAAGGATTGGGTCCACACAGCAAGCGCCAGACGCTGCCATTCGGGACACGTCGCCCCGAGTGAAAAGGTCCAAACCACTGCCGGCAGGAATATTTTGCTCCACGTTTGGGCAAGATGGGCATACAAGGAGAGAGTGCAAAGATCCCGAGGATCTGAGAAAAGTGAATCAGAAGCTGAGCAAAAACAAGCAGACAGCAGGGAAACTTCTCACGACCCAGATGAAGGAATGGTGCTTGGTTCTGTGTGAAATACGTTCCACCCAATGTCCACCCCCAGCAAAGCAAGGCTCAAACCGGTTACCTGCAGGATTAGTGGAGGCCATCTCTGATGTACCTGTCCAAATAGAATGAGTTTATGCAAGAGCTTTGCTTGACAGTGGCTCCCAAGTAACCATTTTGTATCGCAACTTCAATGACACCTACCTGAAACACTTACCTCTCCAACCACTTGAAGATCTGGAAATATGGGGTTTAAGCTCTCCCCAATACCCATATGCTGGCTACCTGTCCATACAACTCGAGTTCACTGCCGGTGTAATCGGAGTACTGGAGACAGTTTGGCCTTAGTATGTCCTAACCCGTGAAAGATGACAACATTGCCGTGCTGGTGGGGACAAATACCCGTCTGTTGAGAAAACGTGTGAGCACTGAGTTTGACCCAAAGCCTACTCTCTCTCTCCAAGAGCCCTTAGGCGCAGGGAAGCAAAAGAAAGGAATCAAACTCCTGAGGTTTTCAAAGGTGACTCCGCAGATGATGTGCTCCTGGGAGATCAAAACTCTTCAGAGTCAGAGTCCGAGTATGGATATTACCCAGAGGACTTGATCATTGACAATCCTGAGGACATCTGTGAACAACCAGAACAGGATGTCATGCCCACAGAGTCCAATCCCCCCACAAATGCGACAGAACTCACAGCCAGCTCAGCACCTTCAGAAGGGCTAATTGTTGTGATAGAAGAGGTAGTAACTGAGCAAGGGGAAGTAGAATCAGAAAGTTCTGTCGAGGGCACTTGCACTACAGACACATCTAACATAGCAAATCCTGAACCAGAGATAAGGAGATCACAGAGAGAGAGAAAGCCAGCAGACCATTTACATTATACAAAGCTGGGAGAGCCGTGTGCCAAGTATGTAGTAGTAGGACATACAAGTGTTCACTCAGCTACGCCACCCATTGTGCATTTCCCTGAACACTGCAATAGTTGGCATGCATGGTGGTGTAACTCCTTTGCTCAGTGCTCGTCATGTATGAAGAAGGTACCACTCTTTTCACCCACTATTATACCAGTCATCGCACTATAAGGTACATGGTGTGATTGGTTAACTGGGTTCTATGTCATGTAGCTCAGCATGGGGGCATGCTGTATTTTTTTGGGGGGGAGAATGTAAGGGACTGAGAAAAATGGGGATTTGTGGGGAAGACATTTACAAGTGTTCTTTGTCCCTTGTGTGTTTCAGTGTCCTGTTTGCTGAACAGGATTCTGTGTGTTGAGTGATATGGGCTGGGCCAATCGGATTGCTCTGGGGGCGGGAAGAAAAAAAAGGCGCCAGAAAGTGAAGCAGTTGCCGAGGGTGCAGGGAGTGTGCAGAGAGAGATAGCCACGTTTTGAAGAGGACCTTTTCCCACGCAGGGAGTATTTAGTTTGGAGTGAGAGGCAGCCAGGCGCTCTCCTGCCTGTTCTTTTCTTTACTGCCGAGGAGGACAGCCTTCAGGGCACTGGACCTCCATTGCTGCACCGATAGCTCGCGGCACCTCTGCCTCCTGCAGCATCATCTTCCACACATGTGTCTCTTCTGGACTGTGTGTGTGTTGGAGTAATTGGTGGGGACTATACAATCCAATTGGAACAGTATCTACAAGTGTGTTACTGAGGACCAGGTTCCCCATGTGTGCACCAATGGATGGGCCCCAACGGTTATAGGTCAGAGCTCTTGGTGATGTTTTGAACATTTTTTTTGGGGGTTGAAAATGTTTGGTGGGAAGATCTTCGGTTTGGGATTATTTACCTGTTGTATGCCTGTTAATTATATTTGTTATTAAATGTATTTTTGTTATTCTGATCACAGTACTGACATTTATGGGTAAACAGGAAATTAGCCAAATCAACATCAACCGCGAGGAATTCGGGATCCTGTTGATTTAATATTTAAATAGTAGCCCCATATAGTGGTCAGCAGGGGGTTACAAGTAGATGGGCCGATTGGCCTCCGGCGCACTGTGTGGATACTATAATTCCAGCCCAACACTTCGTGAGAGTTGTCGATCACCCCCTGTCTCCACTCAGTATCACATCTCCCGGTCACATTCCCTGTCCCATCGATCAACTATATTTTTGAATGCCAGCACAAGGGGAAAACGGCCGAATGGTTTGCTCCTGCTCCCACTTCACATGAATGTTTGTCTTACTGTCTGAAATAACCAATGATGGTTATTTGTCAATTTCCCTTGCTGCACTATCTGTGACCGTTCCTTGATGTTCCTGGAATGAGATCCAGGGAATCCGCTCCCAACAAGCCCATGCCTCTCTATTCAATTTTTCCCCTTCATGAAACTCCCTCGAATTCCTTGGCCATGTTTTCGACCATCGGTTCAATATCTTCTTTTGGCAGCTCTTGTATTACATTGCATCACCGAAGAATTTTAGAAAGTTTTTTCTTTCCATTAAGACGCTACGCGAGTTCATTTTGTTGGTATTAATCGCTGTTCCACTCAACAGTTTACGCTCCCCAGCCTAACACCAACACCACTGTGGCACCTAACACCACTTTGCCTCTAATTTTGACGCGTTAACATTCCAGCTTGCATTCTTTATTTTATTCATTCGTGGGTCATGGGCGTTACTAAACGGCCAATATTAATTGCCCATCACGAGTTGTGCTTCAAGTGCGTTA
This sequence comes from Mustelus asterias, assembly GCF_964213995.1. Taxonomy (NCBI): domain Eukaryota; kingdom Metazoa; phylum Chordata; class Chondrichthyes; order Carcharhiniformes; family Triakidae; genus Mustelus; species Mustelus asterias. The sequence goes on from NW_027590109.1 coordinate 1,021,257, forward strand.
CTTGCTTGGCTATTTCAGAGTTCGATTGAGAGTCCACCACATTGCAGTGGCTCTCGAGTCACATGTAGGCCAGACCGGGTAAGGACGGTAAAAATCCTTCCGTGAAGGACATCAGTGACATCAACTGCTCTGACAGCATCTCTGTGCAAAGAAGAGAGCGAATGTTTCAAGAATATACAAGAGGGAGTCCTCTTTCCGAAATGATTGAACTCGATGTCAAGCCAATAAGGTTGTAAGGTGCCTAACTTGAAGATGATGTGCTGCTCTTACCAATTACGTTGGGCTTCACTGAACGGTTGCAGCAGGCCAAGGAACAACATGTGCAAACGAGAGCAGGACGGAGAATGGAAATAGCTAGCGACAGGAAGGTCTGGGTGCTGCTTGCACATGGAGCAAAGGTGTTCTGAAAAGTGTTCACGCAGCCTGCGTTTAATCTCTCCCGTATAGAGTTTAACACATTTGGAGCAGCGAACGCAAGACCCTTGATTAAAGATGGTTGCATCTCAACTGCTGCTTCACATTAAAAAAACTCAATGTTTAGTTCCTTGGATGGTAAGCAGGGTGAGGTAAAGATGAAGATGTTGCATCGTCTCCGATTGCATGGAAGGTAACGTGGGATGCGGGTGAGGATTTGGGGATGATGGAGGAGAGGACCCGTGTATTGCGGCATGAACAGTCACCGTGGAGTGCTAACAGTTGGCGTGAGTCAGATGTGTTTGTCACTGGCTTTTTGTTGGAGTTTCTAGAAATGGTGCAAGTTGAAACATGAAAGGTTAATGCTGTTGGCGTGAACAATAAGGACAGAGGACGCCATCCTGGGTCTGAGGATAGGGAAAGAGGTGAGAACAGAGGTGCGGGACATGGGTCGGACAAGATTAATAGCTGTGTCAAGCTCAATGGCTGGGAATGGAAGTGATGCCTGCAGTGCCCTTTTCGAAAGTGGAATCGTCAGAAATGATGCAATGGAGGCAAAGCAACTGAGAGAATGGGATGGAGTCATTAGAACATGTGGGGGTGTGAAGAGCTGAAGTCGAGGTTACTGTGGGAGATGTTGGGACTGCAATGTATATTAGTGGACAGTCTGTCACCAGATTTGGAGACATAGAGATCATGGAAGGGAAGGCAAATATCAGAGGTGGACTATGTGAATGTGATAAAGGGGTGGAAATTGGAAGCGAAATTGTAAAAAATTCCTGTCTCGTCGAGAACATGAAGCTGCATAAAGACTGTCGTGCTTCGACTGGTAGAAGTGCCGTCGGAAGTCCGGGAGAAGGACGGGAACAAGGGATTCTCCAAATACCACATGGTTCCTATCGATACCAACAACCATACTTTTTATGTGGACGAGGTGAGTCACGGTGAATGAGAAATTTTTCAATGACGGGGCAGTTGAGAAGTGGCTTCTAAATGGTTGAGATTTTCCTTTGGCGTTTTCACCAAGTCAAGGCAGATCTGTATTTGACAATATATTGATCTGTATTTGACAATATAGTGCGCCCTGAATGCGGACTTCTGACTGTGAAGACCACTCATTACTCAGTATCGGGCAAAGTTTTACTCCCACAAAACCGACAATTCTCTCGCCTAGCGTTCCGCTCGGACTGGGCCTCAGAAAGAGCAGCACTCTCTCAAAACCTCGCCGTCCTATATTGTGCCACCTCCCCTGCACTGAACACCCAGCAGTTCATTTCTCTCTCAGTATATTCAATTCCAAAGTGCAGTTCCCATTATAATAAAAGCTATGACAGTGCAGCATTCCATTCAGCATGCTTGCTTTCATTTGGGGAAATAGGGCGCACGTCTACCTAACGCCGATTGCTTATTTTTCCCCACCATTCTCGACTTGATCCTATCCATTTGTTGGCGGATCACATTCCCTTCCATGCTTATTCCACTGTTTGGCGTGCAATAGCCCTGTGTTCAAGCGACAGCAAGCCGACTCTTCATACGTCATACTGATGCTGTTGTTGGCATTTTCCCCTCCATTGTTCATTGGCCATGAGGTTACAGATTGTCTTTGTATAGAAGTATGCTTCTGATTTTATCCCACAGCACCTTCCAGACACCTATGCTTTTCCAAGTACTGTGTGAAATCCAATGTTGCACTGTGGTAATGTGACACCACGTGTACATTCAGTGTGAAGAAAAGCCAGCATCTTCAAAGCGACTGCATGGTGGCACGGCGGCGAGAACTGCTGCCTCACAGTTCCAGGGATCCGCGTTCAATTCCAGTCTCGGATGATTGTGTGGAATGTGCATCGTCTGCCCATATTTTCCTCTGGGTGCTCCAGTCTAATGATTTGGAGTTTAGGTGGATTGGACATGATCAATTGCCATTCTTGCCCCCAGAGTATCCCGGGAGCGGCACGGTGGAACAATGGCTAGCATTGTTGCCTCACAGCGCCAGGAACCTGGGTTCCATTCCAGGCTTCGGTGATTGTCTGTGTGGAGACTGCACATTCTCCTGTGTCGGCGTCGAATTCCCCTGGATGCTCCACCAGAATGTGGCGACTAAAGAATATTCGCAGTAACTTCATTGCATTGTTAACCTGAGCCGACCTGAAAGACTTAAAAATAAACTTTAAACATGAACTTTTAAAAAAGTACAGGTTCGATGGGATCACGAATGCCAAATGTGTGGGATTACAAGTGTAGGACGGTGCAGCGTGTCTGGGTGAGATAAAATGTCAGAGAGTAGGTCGACTCATGAAGTGCCAGATGACATCTTCTGAACTGTAGGGATTCTATATATGAAGAGGAAACGCATCATTGAACCGTGGGAGGAAAGGAGCAACCGGGGAAACCCAAGCAGACTAAAGAACATGAAGGCTTGAACTAACCTTGCTCCCTGGCGCTGTGAGCGAGCAGTGCTAACATTGTGCCACTGTGCAACCACTTACTACTATATACTGCATTTATTTTCCAATGTTATTGGCGGCTCTACTAATCAAAAGGAAATTCTTCAAATCCATGCTATTTCAACAAATCAGAATGCAATACATACTACTCAATCTTCCTTGAGCCTTCACTTTTACAAATGGAAAAAAACACTGTCTAAGCAACAATTACTCAAAGAAATATATACATATTCTCCACTTCCAGTCAGGTGCTGTGTAAATATTATCTGTACCAATTTGACTGAGATCACAGCTTTCTTGTAATATGCTGTTCGCAAATGCACACAACATTCGAGCTGTACTCACATTTTTCCGCACATTGTTTTGACAAATTGAATGTATCCCAGACAGAATGTGGCCCTTGGTAATTATGCACCTGACTGTTTGGAGATGAAGGACTGTTTTAATTATTTCCTCCAACACTTTTCCTGTTTAATCAATTCACCCATTACTCTTCTGAACTACAGCGGGTACAAGCCGAGCCTGTCCAAACATTCCACATGAGGCTATCTGCCCATAGCAGGCATTAGCCTGCTAAACCATTTCTGAAATACCTTGTTTGCACCTTCCCTTAAATCAGTTACAAAAACTGCATAGGTCACTCCCAGTGGGGTTTCACGGGTAGTCTGTACAAATGAATGATAAACTCCACATCATTTGATTAATTCGCCTTGCAATAAACTATAACTTTCCATTTGCTTTCTCAGTCAGTCGCTTTATTTGCATAATGGGTTTGTGTGGTTCATACTGGAAAACACTCAGATCCCTCGGCATATCAGAGTTCTGCATTCTCTGATAAGATATTAGTTTTCTTCTTCCTGTCAAAGTGGAAGATTTCACATGCTCATTGAACAGGCCTTTTTCCATTCTCAGAAGCATGTGTTTTTTTTTGCTGAAATTAAGAAGGTTAAATTCACTTGTTTATTAAGTGACAGCACCTCAGTTAATTCTTGAAGGATCATTACTTGTCCCAGTTGAGCTTTCCCTCTTCTATTAATCAGGGAGCACCCTTATTGTTTTACACGCAGTGCCAGCAGCTGCATCATCTCCAGCACTAAGAGACATCAATCATTACATCGAAAGGGAGAAGATAGATCCGAATCTAAGAACAATAGTTTTTAATAGTACAGCAATGGAGCAGAATCTCAGAACACTTGAGCGGACTGGTACAACAGTGAAGAGGCGTTTCTCGTTTCTGCTTCACTATCTTTCTGAAAGATATGACCGTTTGTCATTACCCAATCGGATCAGTGTTATATTTGATCTGATTGCGACGCTGTATTATCCAATCCTCGCTGCTTTTGGTCTAACTGGTAAGTCTCTCCATCAGAAATTCATTTTGTCAGCTGCATGACACTCTCTTACTGATCTTGTTAAACTTTTGGAACCTGAACCGATTCTGTTCAGTTCCCTTTGCAACTTCTAATTCTGGCAAGGGACCAAACTGTTTTCAGCCTCCGTAAGTCTCTTTGAACTTGAGATTTCCAAATCCTTATCTTAGCCGTGTCCCATCCCGCCTCTTAACAACTCTGTGCAAAGCCCATCAGCATTCTGTAAAAGCCAATCAGCTGCACAAACCCTCATTTGTACCTTTCCGAGATGAAAAACTGGCCATGTTCATGTTCTCCTCTTCACTTTAACAACATCCAATGTTCATATCTCACAGTCGTTATAAAACGTGGCTACTTGCATTCTCAAGCACAACAAATCTCGTTCACATCCCACTGTTCTGCACACGGATTTGCATCAGCTCCCGATCCGGCATCAACCCGATCTTTGATAGCCCCACATTTCCCTTTGGATGCTCAATGTGCTCGACCGTAACAATAATCCAGCTTGAAATCCAATTTGTATCTTCTCACTCGGTGTTCCATCCAAAATCAGCACAGAATATTGCATTGCATTATTACTGTCTCACTGTCCGGCCTCAAACTTTAATCTGATTTTCATATATCAAGGTAACTCTATCCCTGTGCTCCAGATTAATTTTACCACTTATGTTGTCTGCCAATGTTGCTCCCTTAAAAATGCATTACCCGCACTTCCCCACACTGTCCTTCATCTGCATTGTTCATTTACTATCCACCAATTTGTCTCTGTCCTTTTCAATTTCAAAACCGTCCTTCTCACAACTTGCAATCCCTCCTAGTTTTGTCATTTGCAAATTTTTGAACTGTTCCCACACACCAATATTTAGATTATTTATATAATGGAGTAAGGTCAAATGTTGAACTCCGAGGCAAACTTTCCTGTGGCCCGCGAAATGTCCATCAAGCATTGCTCTATTTTTCCGATCACTCGGCTAATTATGCAACCACGTTGCTACTGTTCTTTTTATTCTATGTACGAAAACTTTTCTCACCCGTCTACTGTATCACATTGTACCGAATGTTTTCCAAATGCCCAAGTGCACCACAGCAACAACATTGACAGTATGGACCATTTCTGTTGCCCCTTACATAGAAACATAGAAACTCTACAGTACAGAAAGAGGCCATTCTGCCCATCGAGTCTGCACCGAACTCAAACCCACCCAGGCCCTACCCCCACATCCCTACATATTTACCCACTAATCCCTCTAACCTACGCATCTCAGGACACGAAGGGCAATTTTTAGCATGGCCAATCAACCAAACCCGCACATCTTTGGACTGTGGGAGGAAATCGGAGCACCCGGAGGAAACCCACGCAGACACGAGGAGAATTTGCAAACTCCACACAGACAGTGACCCGAGCCGGGAATCGAACCCAGGTCCCTGGAGCTGTGAAGCAGCGGTGTTAACCACTGTGCTACCGCGCCGCAATGTGACGGCTCTCTGCAGAGAACTCCAGCAACTTAGTGAACACGGTTTCGACTTTAAATATTCATGCTGCTCTTGTTAATCAACATTCAATTCGTCATTTAACTAGGAATTGCACCAGCAATAATTGTTTCTGGAAATTTTTGCACCACTGAAGTTAAACTCACTGGCCTGTATTTCCTGGTCTCATCGATAAACCTGCTTTGCACAAGCGCATAAGATCAGTAATTCCGCAGTCCTCTGGCACCGCCCTGAGTCCTGGGAAAAGTTTAGTGTTATGTTCAGCAGCTCTGAAATTTCCAGGTTCACATTTTTCTTCCGTGTATCACTGAAGTCAGGAACCTACATATGTTCTAATCTGGTAGCTCCACAATGCATTGCATTTTCATAATTTAACCCTCCCTCAGGTAAGGAACAGTAATTGTTTTCTACCCTATTTGTTTGCAACTATTTGACGTCAAGTATTCTCTGAATGAATTAAACAGGATAGTGTTTCTTCTTCTGTATCATTCCCCATCAAAAAAGATTTGTCACTTGAGGTTCATTAGTGCGTTGTTGTGGAAGCAAAGATCCAATAAATCGAGTGAAACGCACGGCGAGCAGATTCCATGCTGGATTTCACACGAGGCTGCTTGAACTGTGTCATTGTTTGGACTGCTTTTAACGTGATCACAAACAGCCATTCCATGTGATTTGAGTCACTTTTTCGAAAGTTGGCCTGTTCAGTTGTAACCACTGTTCTCAAATCCATGGCCCGGAAGACCGCAGGTCCAACATTCCCACTAAGCCTGGATCATCTCGGTTTAACGAGAGCGCAGGAGGACAGACAGGAGGTGCAGCAGACCGAGAGCTGCAGCATATATGTTGCAAGATAAAGAGATATCAGTTCGGTGAGGCTGCAACACGAGATGAATTGACTGGCAAACAGCACATGTAGTGAGTGATAGACAGAGCCAAACAACACCACAACCAATAGAGCAGATCTAAATGTTGCAGTCCTGAATATCCAGTCCTGAATGGCGCTGGTCAAATCAATAACTTCGTGGAGGATGAGTCACCACCAGTAACAGCACATCAGTGCAAGATGAAAGGTTGCAGTGTGTTTAGGAAACTTCAACCAAAAGTGTGGATAAAACGTATCTGACTTCTCTTGAGGTCCCCAGTTTCACATATAATTTTCTTCAACCAATTATATTCACTCCTTCTCACGAGGAGAAACGGCTGTCGCCACTGTAAACTCCGAAGACAGTGACAGGCAGTGACCTGCAGCACGATGGCTCAGTGGTTAGCTTTGCTGCCTCACAGCACCAGGGACATTGGGGCGATTCCGGCCTCGGGTCTCTGTCTGTGTGGAGTTTGCAAGCTCTCATTGCCTCTGCATGGGTTTCCTCCAGATGCTCCGGTTTCCTCACACAGTCCGAAAAACCTGATGGTTAGGTATTTTTGGCCATGCTAAATTCTCCCTCAGTGTACCCAAGAGGTGCCCGAGTGTGGCGACGAGGGGGATTTTCACAGTATCTTCAATGCAGTGTTCATGCAAGCCGACTTGTGACACTAATAAGTGTAAACTAAACTAGCATTCCATCAACATTCCATGATCCAGAACATATCACGGCCCGAGCAAATATGGCAGCTGGCATTTAGCTGGAAATCTGCCAACATACCCAGCTGCTTATGGTGAGAAAGGGAAGGACATATCAACCCCAGTCATTAACACCCCTTCAGTCTAGTCCGGATTATGATAAATGTAGCAGCAGGTGCCAAGACTATTGCTACACAGCGGCAGTTATTCAGCATTTACCTGCTCACAGTCTTATAGTTTGTGTTCTGCAAGGCTAAATGAGCTGTTGAAGTCATTGCCTCCAAAAAATGCACTAAGCAGGTGAACTCAGGGGTGTGTTACCGTGACTGTGGTTGACCTGATTTGGGATGGATGAACACCAGCAAAAGCAGAACTGAATTCAATGGAATTCAGGGAGAATGTTGCAGATCCGACATAACGCAATGTCTGATGGTTGGAAATGTTGGACCTCAGTCTTGTCAGTCTAGGTACGTTATTGCAGAAGGGCCTCAGAATTACCAACCTAACCCCAGCCAAGTGCAGCTGCTTCATCACTGACCATCCTCGCATCATGAAATCAGAACTGGGGATGTTGCCTGAAGATTTCATCACATTTAGTATCATTTCTGCCTCCATGGACACTGAAGAATTCCATTCATGAATGCAGAAGAATCTGAACAATATCCAGGGTGAGGCTGAAAACTTGAAAATATAATTCACACCACAGAACTGCTCGCTAGATGCCTCCTTCAAAAACAGCGAATTCAACCATCACACCCTCGGTATTCATTAGAATTTCCATCACTGAATCACTATCTAGATCCGGCGGTGGGGGAGAGGGGAGTAGGGGGGGGGGGGGGTGAGTAGGGGCGGGAGAGGGGTGGTTGGTATTTAACATCGACCAGAAACTGAGATGCATTAGTCACATTATTACTGCGGAGAAACGAGCCAATCAGAGGTCACGTGTCCTGCCGATGATAATTCACCTGGTCAATCTCCAAAACCCGTCCATCATCTACAAGGAACAATTCCGGACAATACGGTGTTAACCACCCGTTTGATGGATGTGTGCATCTTCACCAACACTCAGGAAGCTTGGCACCATCAGGACAGATTCAATCCAGTTGAGTGATAGGCAACACATTCAACACTGACTCTCTCCACCACGTCATACATTGGCAGCAGGATGCGCTGCTTTCCATTTAGAAAACACAGTGAACACCAACGACTTGTCCTACCCAAACTCGCACACACCCACTAACTCATCAAACAACTTCTAGGCATACTCTGTCACTCAGCTGCCACAAACGCACTCATTCCCTCGCCCCCGCCCCCAGTAACAATCACAGACCCATTACAATATAAAATTACACTCTCCAACCCCCCCACCAAATACATACACCCGCACACACACTCACTCTCTCTCTCACCCACACGCAATCACTCATTCTCTGACTCAGACAGATGCACACGAACAATCCAGACACTCACCCTCTCCCAGTTACAGCCATACTCAAACGTTCTCCGCAACTCACTCATTTCCTAATTCCAACAAAAGAACAAACCGAATTTCTCATTCCCACACACACAGATACACGATCCGCCCTCGTTCATACTTAGACAGAGACACACAAACAATGGCAAAACACCAAGTCTATTTCCCTCTCACACTCACACAAACACGCATACACTCCGAATTCCACATGCAAGCGAACTTTCACAAACACACTTAACCATTCTCTTGTCTGCTTCCCACGCTCACAGACACAAACATTTTATCTCTTGCACACCTTTCTCTCACACATACAATCATGCTCACTTTCACATTCCCACAATCTCTCACGCACATTCGCCTCATGTTCTGCCCCGTCTCTCTGATACAATATAGACATGCACACATACATACACACAGACACACAAACGCACACATGCACATGCAGACACACACAGACATACACACATGCACATGCAGACACACACAGACACATACACCCACCCACACATGCACACACACAGATACACACACACACACGCAGTTTCTCTTCTTTTGTTCAGGTTGAATATTAGCAAACAACAGTGAATGGAGGAATAACGCTGAACATCTCAATAAATTTTTAATCAAAGTGTTTACTTTGTTCAATGCCCGTTGTCTGTCTTAATGTTTATTTCACTCTCTTGCAGCTAACCTACTTACTGGGTTGATACTATCCCGTGGAAGACGTGGTCTCTCTAAATGTGTCATTTGCTACCTGGTGGCCATGGCAACAGCAGATCTATTTGTCATTATCTTCGACGTGATTTTGAAACAGATTCCACGTGTTTATCTTTTACATTTCTTTCATTCGCTGCGCTCTCTCCAAGTGTGCAATATCCACACTGCATTTCTTCAAACAGCCACGGACTGTTCTGTCTGGTTCACTGTGACTTTCACCTTTGATAGATTTGTGGCCATATGTTGCAAAAAGCTGAACAGGAAACTCTGCACCGTGAAATCAGCAGCGGTGACTCTGGGAACAGTAACTGGGTTGAGCTGTTTAAAAAAACATGTTCTGTTGTTTTACGTTCACAGGTACATATGCGTTTACAAAAGGACTATGGTTTTGTAGACTTACAGGTGACTTTGTAACCTCCCCTATTTGGGGATCAATCGATTTGCTGCAATATATTTTAACACCTTGTATTCCACTTGTCATGATTATAATGCCCAATACCTTCACCGTCAGAAATATTTTAGTGACCAGCAGAGCCCGCAGGAGACTCCGTGCTCAGAGCATTGAGAAGACTCACTTTGATCCAGAAATGGAGAATCGGAGGAAATCCATTATTTTACTGTTTGCTATATCAGCGAATTTTATTCTGTTATGGGCATTGTTGGTGTTTTCTTCTACAGAGACACGCATGACATTTCTGCAGATTACGGATATTGCTGTGGGCTATTTTATCATGCAATTGGGCACCATGCTTCAACTTCTGAGTTGCTGCACAAACAGTTGCATCTATGCAATAACACAGACAAAGTTCAGGCAGCAGGTGAAAACTATGCTAAAGTACCCCTTCAGTAGAATTGTGAAATGTATCCAATGACTCGAATCGATGAATAATTGAAATTTCCAATGAACTCAACATCTAATTTTACTTGCAAATAGACCAATTCTTTTAAGTTGTAGACAGCGTGTGGTTGGTTTCTGCCGCTGTCCATGTGCAGCAACTATCCCTGCACTAATAGAACATGTGGTGCTCCATAATCTATGATAGGAAAGGTTGGGGGTTGGGGGGGGGGGAGGGAGGGGAATGACAGCACGCGAGGCTGCAGAGCCTGTCATTATGGTAACAGAACTGGCTGAAGCAGATCTCTATTGCAATAGGTTTGGAATGCAGGCAAAATGATGGTAGCAGAGCAGGGCGGAGGATTGCCGCGAATCAAACAAAGCATGGAAGGTGCCAGCACTGTGCTGGCAGAGCATGGGTCAGAGCGCTTTGTGTTTTCACAGAGTAGGGATGGGACCTGTCACTATGGCAACATGTTGATGAGTATCCGTATTGGGGCACGTTTGTAATGATGTTAATCTCTGAGTAACACAATACAAATTGTGCTGCCAGTGTAGTGAAACGTGCAGCCATGGGATATGTCTTTAGTTGCAGCGATGTGGTGTGGCAGTTTTCAGCTAGAATTGGAGGATCTGCTTATGTTGGTATGCGTTAACAATATTTCAGAGTCTATGTTAGATTTTGTGTCGATTCGATTCAGGGCCCGCATTAGTTTCAGGGTCTTTGGCAGTATAAAGGTATCTTTCAGTTGCAGCAACCTTAATTGCAGTCTTTCCGAAGAGCCCCCATTCCAGACCCCTCCCCCTTCAATCGCTGCAAATCACAAACACATTTACAACAGTACAATTGCATCTAATGGGAACTCTCTGTTTGGACATTGTCATGTGATTGTACATTAAAGCAATGTAAATGCCACGCAGCTTACAGCTTCAGTGATGTCATTGGGGGGCTGCAGCTAAGCTGTGGCAGTCAGGTGATAGGGTTCTTTACCGTTGGGCTTTCAGTTACGTTTTTGGAAGCAGTTTACCTGCAAGCTAAGAAGCAGACTGATATTCTCCCTTTTGTTTCTCTTTGTTTGGTTCTGCCTTAAAGGATCTGTGTTTTGGGAAAATAGATCCGACTACAACCTCTTCTGACTTTCTTCACAAGGAAAACGTGGCAAATAGGAACAGGAGGAGACCATTCAGCCCATCACAGGCCTGCGCCGACAACAGTCCCCCCCTATCCCATAACACCTCACACTTACCCTGCTGATCCCCCCGAAACTAGGGTCAATTTGTCATGGCCAATTCACCTAACCCGCACATCTTTTGACTGTGGGAGGGAACCGGAGCAGCCTGAGGAAACGATGATCAGCCATGATCACAATGGATGGCACAATGGATTGCAATGGATCACAGGCTTTGAATTGAGGCCTAGTCACATAGGCCTTGAATTGACGGCTTGTCACATACAACTGGACTTGAGGCCTAGTCACACAGGCCTTCAATTGAGCCTTCGTCGCACAGGCCTTCAATTGAGGCCCAGTAACACACAACTTCAATTGAAGCCTCGTCATACAGGCCTTAAACTGTGCCTTGTCTGCAGCTTTTTTTATTGAGATCTAGTCACATAGAACTTGAATTTAGTCCAAGTCACACTGACCTTCAATTGAGGCCCAGTCACACAGAACTTGAATTGAGAACTAGTCACACAGGCCTTGAATTGAGGCCTAGTCACACTAGCTTTGAATTGACACCTCGTAACATAGGCCTTGAATTGAGAACTAGTCACACAGGCCTTGAATTGAGGCTTAGTCACACATAACTTGAATTGAGAACTAGTCACACAGGCCTTGAATTGAGGTCCAGTCACACAGGCCTTGAATTGAGGCCTAGTCACACAGGCTTTGAATTGAGGCCTAGTCATACAGGCTTTGAATTGAGGCCTACCTCAGGTACAAAGAACAAGTCCCTCTCCCAACGCACCCCCCTCCCCCACCCCGTGAAACTGAACAACCCTTTCCATCCACATCTCCCACCACCCTGTCTAAAAACACAAGTAGGACTCTGGGATGGAGAACAAGCCTTTCCCCAGGCACAGGAACTTGAATTTCAGCTCCCTCTCCCTCCCGAGTGCTTCGCAGTGAGAGAGGCAGACTGAGAATGTTACAAAGAGAAACTCAGTAAAAGTAGATTGAAGCGCTGCCCTGGGCTCTCACACAGCACGGTGACATTACTGAGAGTAAAACACAGGCACTGTCCAATTGGCCAATTAAACCGGGTCCCATGTCAGAACACGATCAAAAGGTCCTCTCTACAGCTCTGCCTTACCCTGTTCCTATCTATATCCCACCCTCCTTTCCCTCAATCTTTTATGTTTAAAATGTGGACACTTTTGTAGTGTGAGGAATATGGGGCGGGGATAAGGAGGCACAGGGCATGAACGCACAGCAAGATCCCACACACACACACAGTCTGAACATGTCCAGATACAACGTGATATTTAAGTGTCGATTTCGGTAAAGCGAGTGGGCAATCAGGGACACACCTCTCCCTCTCTCTCCCTCCCTCCACCCCTCTACCTTCAGTTGTACACAGCATGTGGTTGGTTTCTGTCGCTGTCCATGTGCAACAACTAGCCCTGCACTAATAGAAAATGTGGTGCATCTTAATCTATGATATGAAATGCTGGGGGGAGAGGATGGGAGGGAATGACAGAGTGGGAGGGGAGTGCAGAGCCTGTCATTGTGGCAACAGAACTGGCTGAAGAATATCTCTATTGCAATAGAGATGGAATGCAGGCAACATGATGGTAGCAGAGCAGGGCGGAGGATTGCCGCTAATCAAACAAAGCATGGAAGGTGCCAGCACTGTGCTGGCAGAGCATGGTTCAGAGCGCTATGTGTTTTCACAGAGTAGGGATGGAACCTGTCACTATGGTAACATGTTGATGAGTATCTGTATTGGGGCACGTTTGGAATGATGTTAATCTCTGAGTAACGCAAAACAAATTGTGCTGCCATTGTAGTGAAATGTGCAGCCGTGGGATATCTCTTTAGTTGCAGCGATGTGGTGTGGCAGTTTTCAGCTAGAATTGGAGGATCTGCTTAAGTTGCGATGCGTTAACAATATTTCAGAGTCTATATTAGATTTTGTGTCTATTTAATTCAGGGCCCCCATTAGTTTCAGGGTCTTTGTCAGTATAAAGGTATCTTTCAGTTGCAGCAACATTAATTGCAGTCTCACCGAAGCGCCCCCATCCCAGACCCCTCCCCTTCAATCACTGCAAATCACAAACACTTTTAGAACAGTACAATTGCATCTAATGGGGACTCTCTGTTTGGACATTGTCATGTGAGTGTACATTAAAGCAATGTAAATGCCATGCAGCTTACAGCTTCAGCGATGTCATTGGGGGGCTGCAGCTAAGCTGTGGCAGTCGGGTGATAGGGTTTGTTTCCTTTGGGTTTTCAGTTATGTTTTTGGAAGCAGTTTACCTGCAAGCTAAGAAGCTGCCTGATTTTCTCCCTTTTTTTTTCTCTTTGTTTGCTTCTGCCTTAAAGGATCTGTGTTTTGGGAAAATAGATTCGACTACAACCTCTTCTGAGTTTCTTCACAAGGAAAACATGGCAAATAGGAACAGGAGGAGACCATTCAGCCCATTGAGCCTGCACCGACAACAGTCCCACCCTATCCCGTAACACCTCACACTTACCCTGCTAATCCCCCCGAAACTAGGGTCAATTTGTCATGGCCAATTCACCTAACCCGCACATCTTTTGACTGTGGGAGGGAACCGGAGCACCCGGAGGAAACCATGACCAGCCATGATCACAATGGATGGCACAATGGATCACAATGGATCACATGCTTTGAATTGAGGCCTAGTCACATCGGCCTTGAATTGAGGACTTGTGACATACAACTGGAATTGAGGCCTAGTCACACAGGCTTGAATTGAGGCCGAGTAACACACAACTTGAATTGAAGCCTGGTCATACAGGCCTTAAACTGAGGTCTTATCCGCAGGTCTTGTATTGAGGTCCAGTAACACAGAAATTGAATGAAGAACAAGCCACACAGGCCTTTAATTGAGGCCTAGTCACACTGGCCTTGAATTGAGGCCTTGTAACATAGGCCTTGAATTGATGCCTTGTCACACAGGCTTTGAATTGAGTCCCAGTCAGAAAGGCTGCATTATACCTCAGGTACAAAGAACAAGTCCCTCTCCCACCGCCCCCCCACTCCCCCACCTCACCCACCCCCAGTGAAACTGAACAATCCTTTCCATCCACAAATCCCACCACCCTGTCTGAATACACAAGTAGTACTCTGCCTTTCCCCAGGCACAGGCATTTGATTATCAGCTCCCTCTCCCTACCAAATGCTTCGCAGTGCGAGAAGCAGACTGGGAATGTTACAAAGAGAAACTCAGTAAAAGTAGATTGAAGCACTGTCCCGGGCTCTCACACAGCACTGTGACATTACTGAGAGTAAAGCACAGGCACTGTCCAATTGGTGAATTAAACCGGGTCCGAATCGCAACCTCTTTTATTCCAGGCCCTTGTAAGAACTCGATCGAAAAGTCCTCTCGACAGCTCTGTCTCACCCTATTCCTATCTATATCCCACCCTCATTTCCCTCAGTCTTTCATGTTTAAAATGTGGACACTGTTGTAGTGTGAGGAATATGGGGCGGGGCTAAGGAGGCACAGAGCATGAACGCACAGCAAGATCCCACACAGACACACAGTCTGAACATGTCCAGATACAACGTGATTTTAAGTGTGGATTTCGGTAAAGCGAGTGGGCAATGAGGGACCACACCTCTCCCTCTCTCTCCCTCCCTCCGGCCTTCTTCCTTCCACCCCTCCCCACTTAAAATAGTGACAAGTCACTCCAGGTTTGGTGCTGTCTCTACATTTGATATGAACAGGGAACCTTCCACTTCGAGCACAGTCACTCCTCTCTGTTTTTCTCTCTCTGTTTCCCTCTCTTTATTACCTCCACCATCTCTGCCCCTATCCATCCCCCTCCTCCCTCTCTCTCTCCTGCATTTGATGATCTATCTCTGTTCTCTCTCTCTTTCTCTGCCGGTTTATCTCCCCCTTTCTCTGTACATACCCATCGCCCTCCACTCTCTCTCTCTCCTGCTCTTGATAATTAATCTCCGTTTTCTCTCTCTCTCTTTCTCTCTCTCACTCTGCCTGTTGATCTCCCCCTATCTCTGTACGTACCCATTGCCCTCCTCTCTCTCTCTCTCGCCTGCTCTGGATAATCTCTCTCTCTCTCTCTGACGATGAATCTGGATTGAAATGCTCTCTGAAAGGTGTCTGTCTGACCATTTTAAATCATGTCACCCTGTGACCACTGTTTGTGTTGATCACTGATTCACATTGAGAAATAAGGCTGGGTGCAGTGGTGGGAGATGGAAGCAATCACAGTCAGTTATCAGTGCACTGAATTTGGGGAGCGGAACCACGGTCTCCCAGCAGGGTAGGCTGCAGGGAAAATACGCACAGCAAGATCCCACAAGCAAATTGCTCTGTTACCCTCCAGTTCCCCCCCTCTCACTGTTACCCTCCATTTCCCATTTTTCTCTCTGATAACTACAATGGGAGAGACAGAGAGAGAGAGAGAGAGCAGGAAAACCCACAATCACATCCTGAATGAAATGAATTATTTTTTTTTAATCATCGAGTTCTCCCACTTCAGCACTGACACTGTTCGGGAATGAAGCAAATACAAAAGGACATTCTGAGGGCCCTCTGAGATTAGGCCTTGAATTGAGGCCTCGTCACAGAGGCTGCATTAAACCTCGGGGACAGAGAACAGTTTTCTCCCCCCTCCCCCAGTGAACCAGAACAATCCTCTCCAGCCCCGAAACTGTCCCAGACACGACTGGAAGGAGTGAGGGGGAAAAGGGAGCCAGTGATCCCCAGACCCTGCCCCTTCCACCCTCCGCATGCCCCCCCCCCCCCCCCGACCCCCACCTCAACATTAAAACAACAAATCACATTGGGTTTTTCCTCGACTTTATTACAAGATGCAACACAGAAACTAATAGATGGAGCAACGGGGAAGGATTACAGGAAAGTGAGTGAAAAAGCGAGACCCACACCTTTCTCTCTCGCCCACTCTCTCCCTCTCTCTCCCCCTCCACCTCATTCTCTCCCCCTACTCTTGCCCTCTCTCTTGCTCCCCACATTCTAGACCCTTTGATCTCTCCCCCTTGCACACTCTGCCTCCCTCACACTTTCTCCCCTCACTGTCCCTCACCCTCACTTTTCCACTTACTCTCTCCCCTCACCCTCTCTTCTCCTCACTCGCTCCCCCTCAGTCTCTCCCCCTTTCTTCCCCCTCATGCCCTCCCAGCCACTTTCCTCCTCACTTAATTTCTCCCTCCCCCTCACTCCCTCCTTCAATTCCTTCCCCTTCTCTCTCTTCTCCCTCAGTCTCTGCCCTCACACTCTGCTGCCTCACACTCTCCCCTTTACTTTCCCTCCCTTAGTTTCTCTCCCCTCACACTTCCCCTCTCACCCTCCCCTCTCTACTCCTCATTCTCTTCATCTTCACTCTCTCCCTTCCCCTTCAGTGTCTTCCCCCTCAGTCTTTTCCATCACACTATCCCACCTCAGACCTTCCACTCTCTTCCCCGTATTTTCCATCACACTATCTCACCGCAGACCCTCCACTCTCTTCCCCCTATGTCTTTTCCGTCACACTATCCCGCCTCAGACACTCCCCTTCACTACCCGTCCCATCAGCCTCTCTCCCGCTTATGCTCTCTCCCCTCAGTTGCTCTTCACTTACTCTCCCCCGCACTCTCTCCTCTGACTCTCTCCCCATCAGTTCCCCTCCCCGTTCTCTCCCTCCTCTGACTCTCTCCCTCATTCTTCACCCTCTCCCCCTCACTCTATCCCTTCACTCCATCTATGCTCACTTTCTCCCCCTCAATCTACCTTTCATTCTCTTCTCCCTCACACTCGCTCTTCACCCTTTCCTCACTTTCATCCCCCACTCTCTTCCCCCTTACTTTCTTGCCCCTCACTCCCTCCCCTCTTCCCCTCAGTCTGTTCCCCCTAACCCTGCCTCCCCCTCACCTCCCTTTCATTCTCTTCCTCCTCACGCACTATCTTCCCGTCACTCTTCCTCAACCCATTCTCTCCCCACCATTCCTCCCCCCTATCCAATCTCCCATCGCACTCTCCCCTCACACCATCTCCCCTCAACCGCACTCCCCCTCACTAGCTCTTCACCTACTCTTCCCCACACTCTTTCTGCTCACTCTCTCTCAGATTCAGTGCATTTAAGACAGAGATAGATACGTCCTTGATTGGTCAGGGGATCAAATGTTATGGGGGAAAGGCGGGAGAATGGGGTTGGAAACTTATCAGCCGTGATTAAATGGTGGAGGAGACTCGATGAGCAGAATAGCTGAATTCTGCTCCTGTATCTTATGGTCTTTTCAGTTTCACGCTCACTGTTAGCTACAGTATTTACACCAGTCCCCCGCTCTTTATTAGCTTGTGTACGTATTAGTTTCACCATTCCAATGATTCACAATTAGCATTTAACTAATTAACCAAGAAGCATTTAAATGCAAATAACTACAGTTATACAGATGATAAAATTAGGAATATCCATTACAATTACAGAGCAGCAGCATTACCCCTTTCTCTTCCAAGACTCAATAACATCGATCATGTCACATACTGAGCAGTATTCAGTTAAAACTAGCACAGACCAGACAACACAATAAAGTTAGTTTAAATTGCAATAATAGATGATATGAATAGTTTGTTCTGAAGAAATTATACTAATTAGAAAGTGATTAATTCATAGTCTTTGAAGAATTTCCCCGATTCAATGTGATGCTTTTAATGGTATAGAATATCTACCCACTTTTCAGCACCGGCATCTGCAACTGTAGATGGATGAAAAGCAACAATCTGACAAACACCAGGTAATATCTGTCATGGTAAAATAAACAGTTTGATAAATAATGGTAATATCTGACATCATGCATCAGTCCTGAGATCTTTGGGATAATCCAAAATAAATCATACATTCAGAAATTAAATAAAGTTAAGGTGAGTGTGCAGGAACAGAGTCTGCATCTGCTCAGTGAGATATAAGGAACAAGGAAGGAGGAAACTGCATTCCCGAGGCTCCGATCCTGTGCAATGCTGCGCCAGTGTTCCTTTGTTGCTTTCGTTCGAGGGATGTCGGTTTCAGAGGAAATGCTATCACTGTTGTCCAACTTAAATCATTTGGTTATGGGGTGCTGAGAATTCATTAACCGCTGTAATGCATGGGTTTGTGATGTGTGTTGCTGTGGGTGTATGGCTGTGTATTTAAGAGAAATTCTGTGTTTCTCTCTGTAAGTCTCTCTGTGTGTCAGTACGTGGGTAAGAGCGTGGAAGTGTCTGAGTGTGTGTATCTCTGTGTGAGTTTGTCAGTGTGTGAATGAGTGTGTGGGTGTCAGTTTGTGTCTGTGTGTGTGTCTGGAGGGATGTGTGTAGGATGCACAGATGTGTGTATGTGGATGATTATGTGTCTATGTCTGAGTGTCTGTGAGTCTGTTTCCATGATTGTGCCTCTCTGTGTATTGCTCTGTGTGTCTCTCTGTGTGTTGCTCTGTGTGTCTCTCTGTGTGTCTCTCTGTGTGAGCATGTGTGTGAGATTGTGCTTGTGATTGTGTGTTTTTTGTGTGGGAATGTCAGTGTGTCTGTGTGATTTAGATTATAAATCAGAAACACATTCCACCTTTGGATTGGAATCACTTTAATCAACCTGTGCATTCGGGATTTTAACAGTTCCAGAAATACTTGAAGTAACATCTACCGTGTGTGTGTGTGTGTGTGTTGTGGGTTAAGGAATGGTCACCCTGCTTCACCAGAGTCAACACTGAAACTATCCCAGATAAATATGTGGGAACTTTTGTTGAGGTTGATAATTGGCAGGGTAAACGGGGGGCGAGGGTGGAATGAGAGCATTTGGATTCCAATGGAGCTGCTCTCTGTATCACCGAAACCTGTGGAATTGGAAAGCAAGAGCAGCAAAAGGGGAATAGTTTGTTTGGAAAGTATTTTCTGTTCGAGCATGGACAAAATGGGATTAAAGGTTGTAATTGTATCTCAAAATGTTTGTATTTCCAATTTGCAAAGAATCAGTCTGTGAGATTGAGAGAATTATCTTGGAAACATTAAAAGAACCGTTAGCAAGATCCATAGGGAAGATTAAACACTGACAATGTCTCACACAGTAATTACAGAGTGCAGCACAGTTTACCCACTCCCATTCTGAATGGGATTAGTGTCTGATAACTGCACCAAATGTACACATTACAGTCTGAGATCATCCCCAACTACAATCTCCAGACAATGTCTCCCAAAGGGAATGAGGGAACAGAGTTCATGTACAGTGTCTGGTGATAAAAGGGTTAATTCACCAGCCGGGGTTCCTGCTGCAAACTTCAATCCCTGTCAATATTGTTCAAAGTTCACGCTGCAGTAACCGTTTCCCAGATGCACATTGGGAGTTACTGAACTTGTCTGAGGCTCACAGAGAGCAGCGCCTGCAGTAGCTGTGAGCCACCAGCAGATGGTGGCATTGTTTCACTTTAATCACCAGATAGTGAAAGAGGTTTTGAGGAGAGGCTGGTGGAGCCTTTAATTCATTCACAGAGACAGAGAGGAAACTCTGACAAGATTGACCAATCTGCCCTCTGCTGGGTACTGTCAGAATCACACACACTGCTCCCTTTTGAAAGGAGCTTGAAGACTCTGTTGCTGAGAACACTGACAACACATTGCTGCTTAAACAATGGTTTGCAGCAATCTTTCCTTCAATGTGGAGACTAAAACTACAACAGTTTTCCAGCTGGGAAACCAGGTAAGCAGGGAAATCAGTGCCAGGCTGGAGGGGCTGATGGAATAGGGAGGGAGAGGGGCAGGAATGAAGGGTTTGGAAGGAGCTGTCGAAGATCTTCACAATTCAGGATTTCACTGTAACCGGTGGAGCAGCAACGTTTATAGATTGAAATCTTCACACTTTTACAATCAGTCCCCGTCTGGATCCCTGCAGCGACTCCAGCTGTCTCTTTCCATTTGGACTGAGCTGATTACCAAACAGCCTGAAACAGATTAAAGATGAAACAGGAAATAAACAGATTGAACAACAGAGTAAATAACAGGAGACTGGAGTTAATGGGACAAATCTTCTGGTCTCTGGATTGCCAGAGGCCAGACACACATCCGAAGATGAGCATCGGGAACCTGTGGATGTCCTGACGCACTGATCTACCTGGGAATTGTCCCAGAGGTATGAACTACTATTGGGGAATTCCCCTGCTGCAGTTAGAGTCAGATACTTGAGACAGATCCACAAAGTTTACCTGGATAGTTACTCGGGTAATGTTAGACAGACCACCACCTGGGCTAATACCTGAATAGCACAACCGAGTCCCCCAATCACTTCCCACTGACCCCATACTGCACCTCCCACAATCTGACTTGACCCACTCATAGAGTCACAGAGGTTTACAGCATGGAAACAGGCCCTTTGGCCCAACTTGTCCATGCCACCCTTTTTTTTAAACCCCTAAGCTAATCCCAATTTCCCGCATTTGGCCAATATCCCTCTATACCCATCGTACCCATGTATCTAAATGTTTTTAAAAAGAAAAAATTGTACCCACCTCTACCACTAACTTTGGCAGCTTGGTCCAGACACTCGCCATCTGTGTGAAAATAATTGCCCCTCTGGACTCTTTTGTATCTCTCCCCTCTCATCTTAAACCTATGCCCTCTAGTTTTAGACTCCCTACCTTTGGGAAAAGATATTGACTATCTAGCTGATCTAAGCCCCTCATCATTTTATAGACCTCTATAAGGTCCCCCTTCAGCCCCCGACGCTCCGAGGAAAAAAGTCCCAATCTATTAGCCTCTCCTTATAACTCAATCCATCAAGTCCCAGTAGCATCCCAGTAAATCTTTTCTGCATTCTTTCCAGTTTAATTATATCCTTTCTATAATAGGGTGACCAGAATTGCACACAGTATTCCAAGTGTGGCCTTGCCAATGTCTTGTACAACTTTAACAAGACGTCCCAACTCCTGCATTCAATGTTCTGACCGATGAAACCAAGCATGCTGAATGCCTTCTTCACCACTCTGTCCATGTGTGAATCCACTTTCAAGGAGCTATGAACATCTACCCCGAGATCTTTTAATTCTGTAACTCTCCCCAACGCCCTACCATTAACTGAGTAAGTCCTGCCCTGGTTCAATCTACCAAAATGCATCACCTTGCATTTGTCAAAATTGAACTCCATCTGCCATTCGTCAGCCCACTGGCCCAATTGATCAAGATCCCGCTGCAATTGGAGATAACCTTCCTCACGGTCCACCATGCCACCAATCTTGGTGTCATCTGCAAACTTACTAACCATGCCCCCTATATTCTGATCCAAATGATTAATATAAATGACAAACAACAGTGGGCCCAGCACTGATTCCTGAGGGCACAACGCTGGTCACAGGCCTCCACTTTGAAAAACAACTCTCTACAACCACCCTCTGGCTTCTGTCAAGGAGCCAATTTTGTATCCATTTAGATACCTCACCCTGGATCCTGTGAGATTAAACCTAATGCAACAACCGACCATGCGTTACCTTGTCAAAGGCCTTGCTAAAGTCCATGTAGACATCAACTGCACTTTCCTCATGCTATCTTGTTGGTTACCCCTCCAAAATGCGCAATTAAATCTGAGACATGATTTTCCACTCACAAAGCCAAGCTGACTGTCCCTACTCGGTCCTTGCATCTCTAAATGCCTGTAGATCCTGTCCCTCAAAATAATCTTCCAATAATTTACCCACCACAAACAGGTGAGGGCCTATAGTTTCCAGGCTTTTCCCTGCAGCCTTTTTTAAACAAAGGCACAACATTTACCACTCTCCAATCTTCAGGCAGCTCACCCGTGACTATCGATGATTCAAATATCTCGGCTAGGGGGCCCGCAATTTCCTCCCCAGCCTCCCACAACATACTGGGATATATCTCATCAGGTCCCGCAGATTTATCTACCTTGATGCGCTTTAAGGCTTCCAGCACCTCCTTCTCTATAATATGAACACTGCTCAAGACATCAATATTTATTTCCCCAAGTTCCCTATCATCCTGCTTTTCTCAAAAGTAAATACTGATGAGAAATATTCATTTAGGATCTCAACCATCTCTTGTGGATCCGCACGTAGACTACCTTGTTGATCCTTAAGAGGCGCGACTCTCTCCCTTGTTACTCTTTTGCCCTTTATGTATTTGTAGAAGCTGTTTGGATTCTCCTTTGTCTTATCTGCCAAAACAATTTTGTGTCCCCTTTTTGCCCTCCTGATTTCTCTCGGAACTCTACTCCTACACCCCCTACACTCTTCAAGAGATTCACTTGATCCCAGCTGCCTATGCATGTCATGTGCCTCTTTCTTCTTCTTGACCAGGGCCTCACTATCCCGAGTCATCCAGGGTTCATGACTTCTACCAGCCTTGCCCTTCACTCTAAGAGGAATATGTTCACCCTGTACCCTGGTTAACACACTTTTGAAAGCATGCCATTTACCAGACGTCCCTCTTCCTTCCCACAGACTCCCCCAATTAACTTTTGAAAGTTCCTGCCTGATACCATCAAAATTGGCCTTGCCCCAATTTAGAATGTTAACTTTTGGGACAGACCTATCATTCCCCATAGCGATCTTAAAACTAATAGAATTATGGTCACTGGTCCCAAAGTGATCGCTCACTCACACTTCTGTCACCTGCCCTTCCTTATTTCCCAAGAGGAGGTCCAGTTTTGCCCCCTCTCTAGTCGGGCCATCCACATACTGAATGAGAAATTTCTCCTGAATACACTCAACACATTTCTCTCCATCCAACCCTCTAACACTATGGCTGTCCCAGTCAATGTTGGGAACGTTAAAATCTCCGACTATTACCACCCTATTTTTCTTGGAGCTATCTGTAATCTCCTTACATATTTGCTCCTCAATTTCCCGCTGACTATTTGGGGGCCTATAGTACAACCCTATCAAAGTGATTTCCCCCTTCTTATTTCTCAGTTCCACCCACATAGACTCAGTGGGCGGACCCTCGGATATATCCCCTCTCAGTACGGCCGTGATGCTTTCCCTAATCAAAAGTGCAGCTCCCTCTCCTCTCTTATCTCCTGTTCTATCTTTCCTATAGCATCTGTTCCCTGGAACATTGAGCTGCCAGTCCTGTCCCTCCCTTAGCCATGTTTCAGTAATTGTTATAATATCCCAGCCCCACGTACCCATCAATGCCCTGAGTTCATCTGCCTTGCCCGTCAGGCCTCTTGCATTGAAATAAATGCAGTTTAATCTGGACTTCCCTTGCTCTCTGTCTTGCTTCTGTCTGATCTGTCTGGTACTAGGATTACTGACACTGCCTTTACTAATTAATGTGCTCTCTTTCACTTCCGTGCTGTCCTCAAACTTCTCTTTTGTCTCCCTACTGATTTGGATCCCACCCCTCTGCCAAACTAGTTTAAACGCTCCAGAGCTGCTCGAGCAAATCTCCCCGCCAGGATGTTAGTCCCCCTCCAGTTCAAATGTAACCCATCCCTCTTGAACGGATCAGCCCTTCCCCAGAAAAGAACCCAATGATCCAAAAATCTAAATCCCTGCCCCCTGCACCAGCCCTCAAGCTAGTCATCAATCTGCCTATTCCTCCTGTTCCTACTCTCACTAGCACGTGGTACCGATAGTAGTCCTGAAGTTACTACCTTCGAGGTCCTGCACGTTAGCCTTCTGCCTAACTCTCTGTATTCACATTTCAGGACCTCATCCCTTTTCCTACCTATGTCGTTGGTACCAATATGTACAACAAACTCTGGCTGCTCACCCTCCCCCTTAAGAATGTCCTGCAATTGCTCAGAGACGTCCTTAACCCTGACACCAGGGAGGCAACACACCATCCTGGAGTCTCGATTGCGGCCACAGAAACGCATGTCTGTGCCTCTAACTAGCGAGTACCCTATTACTACTGCTCGCTTGCTCTTTGCCCGACCCTGTCCCACAGCAGAACCAGCTGTGGTGTCTCAGGCCTGGCTACTGCTGGTATCTCCCTCTGACAGGCTATCACTCCCGTAAATCATCTCTACCTCCCCTCCAGCCCGACTACCCCCCACTAGCCCTTGAACAAATCTGACTAAACCTCCCAACTTGGCCTCATCCGTCCCAACTTCTCCTGCCCTGACATAGAAACATGGAAGATTGGAGCAGGAGGCGGCCATTTGGCCCTTTACGCCTACTCCACCATCCATCACAATCATCGCTGATCGTCCAACTCAAAAGCCTAATCCTGATTTCTCCCCATAACCTTTGATCCTGTTCGCCCCAAGTACTATATGCAGCCGTCTCGTGAACACATTCTTGACAATATCTCTGACTTAAACTCATTACTCAAGAAGCAACCCCAACCCACTACTCTCCAAAGCTATTAACCAGTCCCAACCTCCGACCACGCAAGCAAATCTAACTAGACAACCAACATTACCAACTCCCAGCCACCATCCAAACTGCTAATTAACCCTCCAACCCAACACAATACAACTCGACCACCCTCCCGACACCTAGAACTAATCCTTGAACCTCTCCTCAGCTCCCTGACCAACCATTCATCCAGCGACACACCAACCCATTCACTCCCACAATCAACTAACACTTATGGAGCTCCCCAGGGTCACTGTGCTGTAAATAAGGTATGCTCGCTCAACCGCGACTCCACTCTGCCCTGATGGAGCTTCCCGGGGACACTGTGCTATAAATAAGGTTTGCTCATTCGACCGCGACTCCACTCTGCTCTGATGGAGCTTCCCGGGGTCACTGCTGTAAATAGGGTGTGTGCTCTCTCTCTTCCTCGACTCTACTCTGCTCTGATGGAGCTCCCCGGGGTCACTGTGCTGTAAATAGGGTGTGTGCTCTCTCTTCCCTGACTCTGCTCTGCTGTGATGGAGCTCCCCGGGGTCACTGTGCTGTAAATAGGGTGTGTGCTTCACAGTGAGAGGGAGAGAGAGAGAGAGAGACTGGGAATGCTGCAATCAGGATCCCACAGGGAGTCCCACACTGCAGGAGGGCACCCCCCACACCCAGAGCCTCTGTCTCTATCCCCCTACCCCCCTCCACTAAGCCCCCGACACTCCCCACTTCTCTGTCCCTCTCTCTGTTCCCCACCCTCCTTCCCCTCCATCTTTTCATGTTTAAAGTGTGGGGTGATGTCACAGTGCGGGGAATATGGGGCGAGGAGGAGGGGGGACAGAGAGCATGAGGGCACAGCAAGATCCCACACACACAGTCTGAGCAGGGCCAGATACAAAGTGATTTTTAAGTGAGGATTGGGTTAAAGTGAGTGGGCAATGAGGGGAACCACACGTCTCCCTCTCTCTCCCTCGCTCACCCCCCCTCCATCTCTCCCCCACCCCAAATAAAAATAATGACAAGTCACTCCAGGATTGCGGCTGTTTGTACATTCGATATGAACAGGGAACCTTCCACTTCGAGCACAGTCACACCTCTCTCTCCCATTCCCTCTGTCTCTCACTGTTTCTTTCTCTCTGCCTGTTTCTCTGCCTCTATCTCTGAACCTGTCCAGCCCCCTCTGTGTCTCTTTTGCTTCCCCCCCAGATCTATATATATATCCAATACCCCATCTCTGCCCAGGTCTCTCCTACTCTGGATAATCTGTCCTGATCTCTGCTCTGTTTCCACCGTCTGGGGATGAATGGGGATTAAAATGCTCTCTCTGATAAGTTTCTGTCTGACCGTTTCAAATAATGACGTGTTGTGGGCCACGTTTGCTATTTCTCAGTGATTTCCATGGGGAAATGGGGAGGGAAGCTCCTTCTGCAAAGCCAGATCTCTCTCTCACTGCAATGTGGCAGCAGCCAGATTCCAATATCTTTATATTGGGAAAAAATCTATTCAAACACAACAGCCCAGATTCAGCCTCAGTCACACAGCCGCTAGTTACAAATCCCACCTTCTGGGAGGGTGTGAGTGAGGGTCTTTTCCCCAGAGACTGGGGAGCTGGGCTGTGAGTGCAGAGCAGAGGACCCCCCCCCCTAACCCAGCCCCCCTCCAGTGTGTCTCCTCTCCCTGCCCCTCTGCCTTTGATCTCCCTCTGTTACCCTTCCTTTCTCTCTCTCCCTCCCTTTCTCTCTTTCCCTCCCTTTCTCTCTCCCTGTCTTTCTCTGTCTCTGTCCATCTCTCTCTCCCTCCCTGTCTCCCTCTCTCTCTCCCTCCCTGTCTCTCTCTTTCTCTCTCTCTCTCTGTCTTTCCCTCCCTGAAATTAAATGAACAACAATTCACATTGGTGCTTTCCTTCACATTTTATTGAAAGGTGAAATATAGACAGGAATGTCTGGGGAGAGAGAGAGGGGAGGGGTGCTGGGATTGGTAAGAACGCTGGAGAGACAGAGACAGGGAAATTATGAACCGCCCCCCCCATCCAAATAGAAATTCCTGGGAAAATAGAGAGGAGAATCTGGAGTCACACAGCACAGAAACAGGCCCTTCGGCCCACCAGGTCTATGCTGGCCATCAAATTCCAATCTATACTCCCCCCATTCCCCAGCACTCGCTGCACAGCCTACGATGCCTCGGCGATTGAAGTGCTTTAATTTACCCGACCCCGTTTACACTTCTTCCTTTGAACCCACTTTGCGGTCCGTGAGCGAGATTTTGTTTAATAAAGTGTGGTCACTGTTGCAGTGCGAGCAAAGGCCACAGGCCCAGTGTGTGCACAGCAAGATCCCACAACAACAGCAGCAGCAGCAACAATGTGAACCTGAATCAAATGGGACACAGTCCTCCCCAACACACCCCCAACACTCTCGCCTGCTGTGAGCCCCCTTCCCCACTCACTACCCTGTGTGTCTCATCCCAAATTCCCAGAAAGGGTTGAACTCCCTCTTAAAACGAAGCCAAACCCTTTTTAAAACACAATCTCTGTGGTGCTCTGGAAGATCCCAGAAGGTGCAGTTCGCTGTGTTGAGTGTGTTTTAATTTGGGAAATGTTTATACAGAGGGAGAGTGAGGCAGAGAGGGGCTGAGGCTGTGAAATCCACCCCCCCCCCACCTTCGCCCCGGGACCCTCAGAATTGAATCATAACGTGTAGGGCCACACGGGGGCACAGTGGTTGGCGCTGCTGCCTCACAGCTCCAGGGACCCACACTGCAGGAGGACACCACCCACCCCCAGAGCCTCTGTCTCTATCCCCCTACCCCCCTCCACTCAGCCCCCGACACTCCCCACCCCTTCTCTGTTCCTCTCTCTACCCCACCCTCCTTCCCCTCCATCTTTTTATGTTTAAAATGTGGGGCACTGTCACGGTGCGGGGAATATGGGGAGGGGAGGAGGGGAGACAGAGAGCATGAGGGCACAGCAAGATCCCACACACAGTCTGAGCAGGGCCAGATACAAAGTGATTTTTAAATGAGGATTGGGGTAAAGTGAGTGGGAAATGAGGGAACCACACGTCTCCCTCTCTCTCCCTCCACACGAGAGACCCCCAGATCCTGTGTCTCTTCCCCCACCCCCTCACTGCACTCCCCCACAACCCTGACCTCTTGCTGCCCTTTCCTGCTTTCCCTCACTCTCCCGTCTCTGTCTCTCTCTCTCCCTTTCTCTCTCTCTCTCTTTCTCTCCCTCTCTGTCTTTCTCTCTCCCTTTCTTTCTCTCTGTCTCTCTCTAATATGGTTATGAAGTTGCATATAGGGTAAAACATCTGGTGTTTGACAAATGTAAATATTGAAAAGAAATGCTGAGAAAACCAAAACAAACCATCCAGCGTTGTGTCTTTAGAAAGCCTGTGTCTTTGTGCTGGGGATTTTAAACTGCAGAAAGCAGGCTGCAGAAGACAACTTTACAACATTTGTGTCCAAAGCAGCAGCCAGAGTCCCAGCAGAGCAAAACAGGCTTTGAATTTGGTCAATGATTTTAAAACAAGCTCTCAAACACACACAACCAATTGCATTCAAATTGGAGCGTTGGTGACAGCCTCAAGCCACTCAAATTGCAGGAATACTGTGAGGAAATTCTGGGTATTTAAACCCGGGACAGGGGGAAATAACGGGGAGGGAGCGACCTTGCTGCCTCTTTAGATTGAAGGAGGGAGAGTCTGATACTGAATCCTGCAGTAATATATACAGCTTCATCACATCACCATCTAAATAGAAGCAGAAACCAACTCAGAAAGTATTCCAGACCCAAGCAGCAGAAGAAAGTTCACACTTCCAACAGACGCCTGGTATTATATTATTTGAGAGTGACTCTATTCTGTAATGATTTATTTCATTATTCCTGAGTGAGTCTTGTCATTGGAACAGCATTCTACTGGGGAGTTTATTCAGTTTGTTCATTGTTTTAATAAGGTTGTCACCCAGTCTAAATTAAAGACCTGTTAGTTGTTCCTGATACAGAGAGTGTCAGATCCTGCTTTAATTTACCAATTCCTCCGACAGCACAAAGCTGTGCGGGTTCGGTGGATTGGCCGTGTTAAATTGACCCTAGTGTCAGGGGGATTAGCAGGTTAAAAGTGTGGGGTCATGGGAATAGGGCCTGGTTGGGATTGTGGTCGGTACAGACTAGATGGGCCGAATGACCTCCTTCTGCACATCTGTCTAAAACCAGTAGCTTCCTCCTGTCTCACACACACTTAAGATTACGAGGCAAGGTGTATCTCTTTGGGGGGGTTACAAAATAGCGCAGAGGGAAACATCACCTCAGCGTGGTAACAATATTTATAATCCCACAATCACACCCCCACCCTCCCTTAGTCAATGAATGAATGATTCAAATGACAATGAAGGTAATTCTGCACAGCAAGATCCCACTGCCAGTCCCACGATGGAGGAGGGCAGCCCCAGACTCTGTGTCTCTTTCCCCCTGCCCCTCCTGAGACCCTCTCACACCCCTCCCCCCCACACCCTCTCTGTTTAGCTCTCCCTCCATTTCTTTGTCTCTCTCTCTGCCTCCTCCGCCTCCCCAACATCTTTCCTGTTTAAAGTTCTGCTCACGGTCACAGTGCGAGGAATAGGGAGCCAGACCCACCTGTGTGCACAGCAAGATCCCACACACACAACCTGGTGAGGGCCAGATTAAATAAATGTTGTGGGTGAGGACTGCAGGAGAGTGTGTGGGAAATGGGATCCACTCCTCTCTCTCTCTCTCTCTCTTCCCAAATTAAATTGACAACAATTCACATTGGTGTTTTCTTAAACATTTTATTGAAAGATGAAATATGGACAGGAATGTCTGGGGAGAGAGAGAGAGGGGAGGGGTGCTGGGATTGGTAAGAACGCTGGAGAGACAGAGACAGGGAAATTCTATACCCACCCCCCATCCAAATAGAAATTCCTGGGAAAAGAGAGAGAGAAAAGAATCTGGAGTCACACAGCACAGAAACAGGCCCTTCGGCCCACCAGCTCCATGCTGGCCATCAAATCCCAATCTATCCTCCTCCCATTCCCCAGCACTTGCTCCAGAGCCTACGATGCCTCGACGATTAAAGTGCTTGAATTTACCCGACCCCTTTTCAAGCTTTTTCCTTGAACCCACTTTGCGGTCCCTGGGCCAGATTTTGTTTGAAAATAAAAAGTGCGGTCGCTGTTGCAGTGCAGCCAAAGGCCACAGGCCCAGTGTGTGCACAGCAAGATCCCACAGCAGCAGCAGCAATGTGAACCTGAATCAGATGGGACACAGTCCTCCCCCCACTCCCCACTCTCTCGCCTGCTGTGAGCCCCCTTCCCCACTCACTACCCTGTGTGTGTGTGTGTGTCTGCATCATCCCAAATCTCCAGAAAGGCCGGAACTCCCTCTTAAAAGTAACCCTTTTTAAAACTAAAATCACTGTGGTGCACAGCAAGATCCCACAAAGTGCAGTCAGCTGTGTTGAGCGTTTTTTAAATTTGGGAATTGTTTATACAGAGTGAGGGAGCCAGAGAGGGGCTGAGACAGTGAAATCCCTCTCTCAGGACCCTCAGAATTAAACTGGAGACCCTGTCCGTCACTGAAACCCCCCCTCCCTCTAACAGACTGTGTCTCTCCCCCTGCATCTAACCCACAACTCCAGCTGTTTCCATCCCTCCCTCTTCCTCTCTCTCCCTGCCTCTCTGTCTCCACCTGTTTCTGCTCGAGAAGAGACAGGGAGAGAGAGAGACGGGGAGAGACAGAGATAAAGCGAGAGAGACAGATATTTGATAATTAATTGTGTATGGTCGCATTATTGAGTGTGGTTTAATTTGGTGATTTTTTTAGAGAGAGAGGCAGAGAGAGAGGTGAAGACAGTGACATTCTCTCCCTGGCACCCTCGCAAGTTCAAAGACACAAAAGCTGCAGACACTCTCACACACAAACTGGGTTTGGTAAGTTTCCCAATCTCTGCAGCTTCCCATGTGGCCCAGGGTTTGAATTGAAATTTAAAAGCAGCTTGGAGAGACTGCAGGATTTTTGAGTTGAGTTTCTCCCCCCCCTCACCCTGTAAATATAAAATAGAAATTCCTGGATTACAATATTCCTTGGACAGAGCAGAGGGAATGTGTGAGTGGTGTGTGTGTGTGTCTGAGACCTAGGCTGGATTTGGGAATATCTGCCTGCTGAAGAGGGTCAGTGAAACCATCCTGGCTGAATATCTCATCGCTAAAGGGTCACAGAGAGAGATATCTGATCAATAAATGTGTTACTGAACCCACTCTGGATGCTCCCTCTATCTCTGTCTTTCTCACTAACTTCATTGCAGTGTTAATGTAAGCCTTGTGACACTAATAAATAAACTTTAAATCTTTCAACTTTAAAAACTCTCTCTTTCTGTCTCTCTCAGTAACTGCAGCGTTAATGTGAGCCTTACTTGTGACAGGAATAAACAAACTTTAAACATCCTCTCTGTCTCTTTATCTCTCTGTCTCTTTCTGTCTCTTTATCTATGTCTCTGTCTCTGTGTGTCTCTGCCTCTCTCTGTCTCTCTCAGTAACTTCATTGCAGTGTTAATGTAAGCCTTACTTGTGACACTAATATATAAACTTTAAAACTTTCAACTTTAAAAACTCTGTCTGTGTGTCTCTGTCTCAATTCAGACACTAGTTCAGTGCCAGGTTGAGAGGGGGTCAGTATTGAGCAGAATGGGAGGCAGTTTGATACAAAGTTTGCAGAAACTGCAGCGAGTGTTTGTAAACATGTTGGGTTTGTGGAAAGGTCAGTGTGTAACAAGCTGAGGGAAGGTGTTTCCACTTCACATGTGGCTACTTTTTGGCAATGGGAGTTACCTTTGCATCTACAGGGAGCTCTGAAGCCTCATGGCTTTCTGCCTGCCTCTGTTTGAACAGTTTAATATGTTTCAGCACTGAGACCTCTGGCCCTTGTTGGGAATATCAGTCTCCCAGAATACCAGTATACCTGACTGCCCACCTCCCCCCTGCCCGCCACCCCCAGCCCCCAACCCTGTGTGTGTGTTGTCCCAAGTCTGGAGACTTCCCCACAGTCCCCTGAAAGGTTTAAACTGCCTCTGAGAAAACACCCTTTTTAAAACAAAATCCCCAGCAAGATCCCACAAGGTGCAGTCAGCTGTGTTGAGTGTTTTGTAATTTGGGAAAAGTTTATACAGAGAGAGAGTGAGGCAGAGAGGGGCTGAGACAGTGAAATCAAACCCCCCGGGACACCCAGAATGAAAATCACACAGCACAAAATCCCAGGATTGCCCCTTTCCAGGTTTTACTGAGAGATTGTCCAACTAAATATTAATTCCTGGGAAAAAGAGGGAGAGAGAGAGAATAAAGAGAGGCAGATAGCGGAAGGAAATGGAGAGAAAAGCAGAGAGAAATAGACAGAATGGGGGAAAAGCTGTGGAGAGGATGAAATGAAAATCTGAACATCTGTAAACTGAATTGTAAAGGCCTCTGTGAATTTTATTCAACAATTAGGTTCATTGCTCTGTCTCCGACCCCTGTTATTTTAGATTTAAAACAAACTTATAGACAGTTTCATACATAATTTACTCTGCCACCCACCAAAGGGTTAACGTGTTTGTGACTAATTGCAAAGCCGGGATATTTTAACCCCAGCATTTTAAACTCCAGCCCCCCACACATCCCACAATCGAACCAGAACTGGTTCATCCGAGGAAGCGAGATTAAATTTAAACCTGGATCAGGGTAATAAAGAGACGACAACTCACTTGCAGCCTATAGAACAGGCCTCAGTCCATCCATCCTCCTCTGGAGAAAAGCCCCTTGTCCAAGGATCCCGAGTCATGTTGCAGTCTTCAAAATTCAAATTCCTGGGGAGAAGAGAAAATAATTAATTAAAGTACAAGAAAATGTTTAAATTAAATAGCACAAGAGCCCAGGATTCCCCCTTCTAAGATTTCACTGAGAGATTGTCTAACTAAATATGAATTCCTTGGGAAGAGATAGAATATAATTAATTTAAATACAAGAAAATGTTTAAATTGAATCCACAAGAGCCCAGGATTCCCCTTTCTCAGTTACACAATCTCTCAGTAAAATCTAAATATTAATTCTTGGGTAAAAGAGAGAGAAATATATTAAAATACCAGAAAATGTTTAAATTAAATCGCACAAGAGCCCAGGATTCCCCTTTCTCAGATTTTACTGAGAGATTGTCCAACAAAATATTATTTCCTGGGAAAAAGAGGGAGAGAGAGGGAATAAAAAAGAGAGACAGATAGAGGAAGGAAAGGAATGGAGAGAGAGAAAGCAGAGAGGAAATAGACAGAATGGGGGAAAAGCTGCAGAGAGGACGAAATGAAATTCTGAACTTCTGAAAACTGAATTGTAAAGGCCTCTGTGAATTTTATTCAACAATTAGGAGCAGCGGTCTGTCACCCATCCCTGTTACCTTGGATTTAAAACAAATTGAGACAGTTTCATATCACAGACATTTAATTTACTCTTTGCCACCCACCTAAGGGTTAATGTGTTTGTAACTAATTGCAAAGCCGGGATATTTTAACCCCAGGGTTTCAAACTCCAGCACCCCCACACCCCACAATCGAACCAGAACTGGTTCATCCGAGGAAGCGAGATTAAAATTAAACCTGGATCGGGGTAATAAAGAGACGACAACTCACATGCGGCCTATAGAACAGGCCTCAGTCCATCCATCCTCCTCTGGAGAAAAGCCCCTTGTCCAAGGATTCCGAGTCATGTTGCAGTCTTCAAAATTCAAATTCCTGGGGAGAAGAGAAAATAATTAATTAAAGTACAAGAAAATGTTTAAATTAAATAGCACAAGAGCCCAGGATTCCCCCTTCTAAGATTTCACTGAGAGATTGTCTAACTAAATATGAATTCCTTGGGAAGAGATAGAATATAATTAATTTAAATACAAGAAAATGTTTAAATTTAATCCACAAGAGCCCAGGATTCCCCTTTCTCAGTTACACAATCTCTCAGTAAAATCTAAACATTAATTCTTGGGTAAAAGAGAGAGAAATATATTAAAATACCAGAAAATGTTTAAATTAAATCGCACAAGAGCC
This sequence comes from Mustelus asterias, assembly GCF_964213995.1. Taxonomy (NCBI): domain Eukaryota; kingdom Metazoa; phylum Chordata; class Chondrichthyes; order Carcharhiniformes; family Triakidae; genus Mustelus; species Mustelus asterias. The sequence continues at coordinate 1,055,118 of NW_027590109.1, forward strand.
CAGGATTCCCCTTTCTCAGATTTTACTGAGAGATTGTCCAACAAAATATGACTTCCTGCGAAAAGGAGGGAGGGAGAGGGAGGGAATAAAAAAGAGAGACAGATAGAGGAAGGACAGGGAGAGAAAGAGAGAGAGAAATAGACAGAATGGGGGAAAAGCTGCAGAGAGGACACAATGAAAGTCTGAACATCTGAAAACTGAATTATAAAGGCCTCTATGAATTTTATTCAACAATTAGGAACAGCGCTCTGTCTCCCATCCCTGTTATCTTGGATTTAAAACTAACTTTTAGACAGTTTCATATTACAGATATTTAATTCACTCTTTGCCACCCAGCAAAGGGTTAACCTGTTTGTGACTAATTGCAAAGCCGGGATATTTTAACCCCAGGGTTTTAAACTCCAGCCCACCCCACAATCGAACCAGAACTGGTTCGTCCGAGGAAGCGAGATTAAAATTAAACCTGGATCAGGATAATAAAGAGACAACAACTCACATGCGGCCTATAGAACAGGCCTCAGTCCATCCATCCTCCTCTGGAGAAAAGCCCCTTGTCCAAGGATTCCGAGTCATGTTGCAGTCTTCAAAATTCAAATCCCTGGGGAACAGAGAAAATAATTAATTAAAATACAAGAATTCTTTAAATTAAATAGCACAAGAGGCCAGGATTCCCCCTTCTCAGTTACACAATCTCTCAGTAAAATCTAAATATTAATTCTTGGGGAAAGAGAGAGAAAATAATTAAAATACAAGAAAATATTTAAATTAAATAGCACAGCAAAAACCCAGGATCTCCTCTCAGTTACACAATCTCTCAGTAACACCCAAACACAACAAGTCAGTTGTAAAGCAGAGACTAAAGAGTTAGGGTGGCACGGTAGCACAGTGGTTAGCACTGCTGCTTCACAGCTCCAGGGACCTGGGTTCGATTCCCGGCTTGGGTCACTGTCTGTGTGGAGTTTGCACATTCTCCTCGTGTCTGCATGGGTTTCCTCCGGGTGCTCCGGTTTCCTCCCACAGTCCAAAGATGTGCGGGTTAGGTTGATTGGCCATGCTAAACATTGCCCTTAGTGTCCTGAGATGCCTAGGTTAGAGGGACTAGTGGGTAAATATGTAGGGATATGGGGGTAGGGCCTGGGTGAGATTGTGGTCGGTGCAGACTCGATGGGCCGAATGGCCTCTTTCTGTACTGTAGGGTTTCTATGATTCTATGAGACAGTTCCCTCCCTGTGTGTTTCTCTCTCTCTCTCTATTCCACTCTCATTCAGATCTCGCTCCCTCTGATATGAAACATTAAATCTGGATCAGGTTAATAAACAGACACAACTCACTCAGGGTGAAGCCTGAGCAACAGGCCTCAGTCAGCCCTCCCTCTGGAAGAAGCTCCTCTCCTTCATCCTGGTCACAAACATTCCCGTCCTTTGGATCCTCGACACATCCCCAGTTTTCAAAATTCCTCAGGAGAAAAAGAGATAAAAATTGGTTAAAAAGAGAGAGAAAAAGAGACACGGCCATTTTAACAATAAGACACACAACATATCACAGCGAGGAGTCCAGCATTTCCATTCAAGTCCATTCAGCATCATGTCCACACAAGCAAAGCACAGGTCAAAAAGCAGATTGACACACACACTGACACACACACACACTGAATCAGAGTGGGAATGTTTTCAGTGCAGGGGGATTATTGGTGTGGGGACTGAAGGCTCTCAGATTCACATTTATCCTGAGTGTGCTGGATGCAAACCCCACCCTGAGTCTCTGACATGTTTACAATGTCTGTCTCTCTATTGAGATGCTAATTCACCCCCCCTCCCCCTCTCACCCCAGAGGAGTTTGTGGCAATGTCAGACTGACTCTTGATATGTTAATGCAGGACGGCAATGGATTCTGCAAGTTCCTGTCTTTAGTTTCTTTAGTTTAATTTCAAACTTTATTTCTTTTCCCCTGTAGGTCGTGTTCGTCCATTTCAAAAACCCCCTGACCCCCCCGCAGCAGCCCTGAAAATCCTTGCAGCCGCTCCCCACAACCCAGCGAGTGGAGGGGGAATGGGGATGTGTGAGTGAGTGTATTGGGGGGATTGTGTCAGTGTGTGTCTGTCTATCCCCCCCTCTCTGCTCACTCTTCCTGCCCAGCCTGCTGAAGACAGGGAAAGAATGGGAGTTGAACAAAGCCTCCTCTCTGCCTCCATTTTCAAAGGATTTGCCCCTTTCTCACACCAGTTTTGTCCATTGAGCTGTCCCTATCAATTGGAAAAAAGTTTTATTTATCTCCCTGTGAGATATGAAGTCACTAATTACGAAATACAGACAAAAACATCCCATTATGAGACAGGGAGCTTCAATGGGATTTTAAACTGAAATCCTCGGATGTCAATTCCTTA
>NW_027590109.1:1065000-1072500 GCF_964213995.1 Mustelus asterias
GTCTGTCTCACTCACGCACACTCTGTGCTGTATCTATCCTGTGAGTGTTTGATTGGGACAGTGTCGATGGAGCTTTATTCTGTATCTAACCTTATGCTGTACCTGTCCTGGGTGTGTTTGATGGGGACAGTGTAGAGGGAGCTTTATTCTGTATCTAACCCCATGCTGTACCTGTCCTGGGTGTGTTTGATGGGGACAGTGTAGAGGGACCTTTACTCTGTATTGAACCCCGTGCTGTATTTGTCCTGGGATTGTTTAATGGGGACAGTGTCGAGGGAGCTATACTCTGTACCTAACCCCTTGCTGTATCTGTCCTGGGAGTGTTTGATGGGCATGATGTGGAGATGCCGGCGTTGGACTGGGGTAAGCACAGTAAGAAGTCTCACAACACCAGGTTAAAGTCTTTAACCTGGTGTTGTGAGACTTCTTACAGTGTTTGATGGGGACAGGACTTAGGGGACATTGGATTTTAGACAATGTTGAGGGTTTTAGACTTTTCGGAGTGAAATTCAGGAACACTTTGCCACACCAGGTGTGATATTAGTTTGGAACTACCTTCTATAATTCACAGTTGATGCTCAGTCGCTTATTAATGTTCAAACCTGAAGTTGATAGATGATATTTTACACACAGGAGAAGCAATTTAAAATCAATGGGTCAATGTTAAAATAGTTGCAGGAACAGAGAGACCTGGGCTTTCAGTTCATTTTTACATCTTAAAGATTCAACCTGGGGCTCAGAATCTGTCAGTTGAATCTACTTTTCCTGTCCCGAAAACGTGTCAACAATTGTGTTGGGGAATGTGACAAAAGGTGACATTCCTGCATCCTGCACAGTGGGGTTGGGAGGTTGTTTGAAAGGAGATTCAGAAAGTGTCAATTAGATTGTGTCTCTTTGCAGAAGTTGAGTATTTCACAGGAGATGCCTTGAGATAAAGGAAAGTTTTACCAATGTCTGCGTAACTTTCAAAGTCTCCAGACGCATGAAGGGGGCAGAGATTTTGTAATATTCAGAGCAGGAGATGGCAGACAATCACAGAATTGAAGATGTGAGGCCATCTCTTGTTTCTGAATGTCAATCTGTAGCTTTTAAACTTTAGTCCTGGGCTAATCATTCCAAGTTTGCAATCCCACACTTTGCTGTTGTGACTTTTGAGTTGTAAATTTTCTGAAATTGATTCTGTAATAAAAATCCCTGCAGGATGCAATGATTCCCATTCTGTCTGCTGCTGCCAAGCCCCAGTTTGTGTCTCAGTTTCACTATTTATCAACCATTCCTACACTGCAGAATGAGGCCATTCAGCCCAACAAGCCTGCCCCAACAATAATCCCACCCACGCCCAAATCCCCCTGACACTAAGGGGCAATTTAGCAAACGTGCAAACTCCACACAGACAGTCACTCGAGGCGGGGAATCGAACCCAGATCCCTGGCGCTGTGAGTCAGCAGTGCTAACCACTGTGCCACCGTGTCGCCCGGTGATGAGACAGAACATTTGCCAAAGTGCACAGAAATAGGCAGCATTGTCAGCATTTTAGCTGGAAGCTTCAAATGACAAAGTGATCTTAATAGTAGAGTCACAGAATCCCTGCAGTGCAGAAGGAGACCATTCAGCCCATCGAGTCTGTACTGACTCTCTGACACAGTATCTTACCAAGGCCCTTGACCCAGCCCTATCCCCGTAACCCCACACATTTACCTTAATCCACCGAACCAACACAGCTTTGGACAGGAAACGGCAATTTACTGTGTCCAATCCACAAATTTGGAAAATACTGGGATGGATTGAGAAATGGTTTCCGGGCAGAAAACAGAGCTCAGATACAAATGGGCCCTTTGGCCCAACTTTTCCCTGCCACCCAGTTTTTAACCATAAAGCTCGTATCAAATGCCTTGCGTTTGGCCCAAATCCCTCCATACCAATCTTACCAGAATAACTGTCTAAATGCTTTTTAAAATATAAAATTGTGTCCGCTTCTACTCCGACCTCTGGCAGCTTGTTCCAATCCCTCACCACCCTATGTGTGAAAAGAATTGCCCTCTGGACCCTCTCCCCTCTCACCTTAAACCTGTGTCTTCTAGTTTTAGACTCCCCTCCCTTTTGGAAAAGATGTTGACGAGCTTCTCAAAGAACAAAGAGAATTACAGCACAGGAACAGTCCCTTCGGCCCTCCAAGCCTGCACCAACCATGCTGCCCGACTGAACTAAAACCCCCTACCCTTCCGGGGACCATATCCCACTATTCCCATCCTATTCATGTACTTGTCCAGACGTTCCGTAAAACTCACTATCGTATCTGCTTCCACTCCCTCCCCCGACAGCGAGTTCCAGGCACCCACCACCCTCTGTGTAAAAAAACTTGCCTTGTACATCTCCTTTAAACCTTGCCCCTCACACCTTAAACCTATGCCCCCTAGATTTTGAATCTTCCACCCTGGTAAAAAGCTTCTGACTATCCACTCTGTCCATGCCCCTCATAATCTTGTAGAATTCTATCAGGTCGCCCCTCAACCTCCGTCGTTCCAGTGAGAACAAAGCAAGTTTCTCCAATCTCTCCTCAGAGCTAATGCCCTCCATACCAGGCAACATCCTGGTAAATCTTTTCTGAACCCTCTCCAAATTCTCCACATCTTTCTGGTAGTGTGTCGATCAGAATTGAACACTATATTCCAAGTGCGGCCTAACTAAGGTTCTATAAAGCTGCTATATCCATGCCCTCATTATTTTAGAGACCTCTAGAAGAACACCACTAAGCCAACTCAAGGGAAAAAAAGTCCCAGAATATCCAGCCTCTCATTATAACTCAAACCATCAGGACCCCATAGCATCCCAGTAATTCTTTTCTGCACACTTTCCAGCTTAATCATCTCCTTTTTATAAGGGTGACCAGAACAATACACAGCATTCCAAGTGTGGTCTTACCAATGTCTTGTACAACTTCAACAAGACGTCCCAACTCCTGTATTCCATGTTCTGACCAATGAAACCAAGCATGTGGAATGCCTTCTTCACCACTCTATCCACCTGTGACTCCACTTTCAAGGAGCTGTCAATCTGTACCCCGAGATCCCTTTGTTCTGTAACTCTCACCAACACCCTACCATTAACTGAGTAAGTCCTGTGTTGGTTCGATCCACCAAAATGTATCACCTTGCATTCATCTAAATTAAACTCCATCTGCCATTCAACAGCCCACTGGCCCAATTGATCAAGATCCCATTGCAACCCGAGATATCCTTCTTCACTGTCCACTATGCCACAAATCTTGGTGTCAACTGCAAACTTACAAACCATGCCTCCTAAATTCTCATCCAAATCATTAATATAGATGACCAATAACAGTGGACCCAGCACCGATCCCTGAGGCACCCCGCTGGTCACAGGCCTCCAGTTTGACCAAAAAAACAACCCTCTACTACCACCCTCTGTCTTCTGTCATCCAGCCTATTTTATATCCATTTGGCTACCTCACCCTGGATCCCGTGAGATTTAACCAAATCCTGTCTGCTTTTGTTTTTAAATGTTTACATTTTTAAACACTGAAACCTCTTGCCCTTGTTGGGAATATCAGTGCGGTTTGAGAAAAGCAAACACTGATCCCACACTCAACACCCCCAAAACACAGGACTGAGCAGAGAGTGTGAAATGTGACTGGTGTGAGTGTGGATTGTCTTTTAAAAGTGGGTAAGAAACACTCCTCCATTTTCAAATCTTTACCTTGCTTATGTAGCGTCTTGGACTCCCCTGTCACTCACTATCCATCTGAATTAATCTCTATTCCTCACTGTCTAACTGTTACTCTCTGCATTGCTCCCTCTCCCTATCTCTCTGTTACTCTGCATCGCTCCATCTCTCTCTCTTCCTCTCTCTCTCTCTCTCTCCCTCTCCCTCTCTATCCCTCTCATCCACCATGTTGTTTATCGTTAAGGGGTCTAATCACGGAGAATTCAAACACTCTTTCTGTTTCTGTCTTGGCAGAATTAGCAACATGAGTGGATATTTCAAGACTGGATTCACACAATACAGACAGAACGCTGGTGAGCTCAGTACACGTGGTACCTGAATGTTACAATAAGATAGAATCTGTATTCAGACAACTGTCACCCCACAGGGTCCAAACTTCTCCGTGTTAATTTGATTTGATTTGATTGATTTGAATTGGGATGCAGTGAAAAGTATTGTTTCTTGTGCGCTATACAGACAAAACATTCTGTACATAGAGTACACAGGGAGAAGGAGAGGAAAGGGTGCAGAATATCGTGTTGCAGTTACCGATAGGGTGTGGAGAAAGATCAGCTCACACACACACACTCTCTTACACACTCTGAGACACACACACACTCTCAGACACACACATAATCTCACACACACACACACATTCTCTCTCACACACACAGTGTAGAGGGAGATTTACGCTGTATCTCACCCGATGCTGTACCTGTCCTGGGTGTGTTTGATGTGGGGCAGCTTTTCCCTGTATCTATCCCCATGCTGTATCTGTCAATGGAATATTTGATCGTCATGATGTGGAGATTTGATAGTTATTTGATAGTGACAGTGTAGAGGGAGCTTTACTCTGTATCTAACCCCATGCTGTACCTGTCCTGTGTGTGTTTCATGGGGACAGTGTAGAGGGAGCTTTACTCTGTATCGAACCCCGTGCTGTACCTGTCCTGGGAGTGTTTGATGGGGGACAGTATAGAGGGAGCTTTACTCTGTATCTAACCCCGTGCTGTACCTGTCCTGGGAGTGTTTGATGGGGACAGTGTATAGGGAGCTTCACTCTATCTAAACACGTGCTGAACCTGTCCTGGGTGTGTTTGATGGGGGACAGTGTAGAGGGAGTTTTGCTCTGTATCTAACCCCATGCTATATCTCTCCTGGAAGTGTTTTATGGGGATAGTGGAGAGGGAGCTTTACTCTGTATCGAACTCCGTGCTGTCCCTGTCCTGCGAGTGTTTGATGGAGACAGTGTCGAGGGACCTTTACTCTGTATTGAACCCCGTGCTGTATTTGTCCTGGGAGTGTTTAATGGGGACAGTGTCGAGGGAGCTTTACTCTGTACCTAGCCCTGTGCTGTACCTGTCCTGGGAGTGTTTGATGGGGACAGGACTTGGGGGACATTGGATTTTAGACAATGTTTAGGGTTTTAGACTTTTCGGAGTGAAATTCAGGAACACTTTGCCACACCAGGTGTGATATTAGTTTGGAACTACCTTCTATAATTCACAGTTGATGCTCAGTCGCTTATTAATGTTCAAACCTGAAGTTGATAGATGGTATTTTACACACAGGAGAAGCAATTTAAAATCAATGGGTCAATGTTAAAATGGATGCAGGAACAGAGAGACCTGGGCTTTCAGTTCATTTTTACATCTTAAAGATTCAACCTGGGGCTCAGAATCTGTCAGTTGAATCTACTTTTCCTGTCCCGAAAACGTGTCAACAATTGTGTTGGGGAATGTGACAAAAGGTGACATTCCTGCATCCTGCACAGTGGGGTTGGGAGGTTGTTTGAAAGGAGATTCAGAAAGTGTCAATTAGATTGTGTCTCTTTGCAGAAGTTGAGTATTTCACAGGAGATGCCTTGAGATAAAGGAAAGTTTTACCAATGTCTGCGTAACTTTCAAAGTCTCCAGACGCATGAAGGGGGCAGAGATTTTGTAATATTCAGAGCAGGAGATGCCAGACAATCACAGAATTGAAGATGTGAGGCCATCTCTTGTTTCTGAATGTCAATCTGTAGCTTTTAAACTTTAGTCCTGGGCTAATCATTCCAAGTTTGCAATCCCACACTTTGCTTTTGTGAATTTTGAGTTGTAAATTTTCTGAAATTGATTCTGTAATAAAAATCCCTGCAGGATGCAATGATTCCCATTCTGTCTGCTGCTGCCAAGCCCCAGTTTGTGTCTCAGTTTCACTATTTATCAACCATTTAAGATCCAAGAGCCATAGAATTCCTACACTGCAGAATGAGGCCATTCAGCCCAACAAGCCTGCCCCGACAGTAATCCCACCCAGGCCCGAATCCCCCTGACACTAAGGGGCAATTTAGCAAACGTGCAAACTCCACACAGTCACTCGAGGCGAGGAATCGAACCCAGATCCCTGGCGCTGTGAGTCAGCAGTGCTAACCACTGTGCCACCGTGTCGCCCGGTGATGAGACAGAACGTTTGCCAAAGTGCACAGAAATAGGCAGCATTGTCAGCATTTTAGCTGGAAGCTTCAAATGACAAAGGGATCTTAATAACAGAGTCACAGAATCCCTGCAGTGCAGAAGGAGACCATTCAGCCCATCGAGTCTGTACTGACTCTCTGACACAGTATCTTACCAAGGCCCTTGACCCAGCCCTATCCCCGTAACCCCACACATTTACCTTAATCCACCGAACCAACACAGCTTTGGACAGGAAACGGCAATTTACTGTGTCCAATCCACAAATTTGGAAAATACTGGGATGGATTGAGAAATGGTTTCCGGGCAGAAAACAGAGCTCAGATACAAATGGGCCCTTTGGCCCAACTTTTCCCTGCCACCCAGTTTTTAACCATAAAGCTCGTATCAAATGCCTTGCGTTTGGCCCAAATCCCTCCACACCAATCTTACCAGAATAACTGTCTAAATGCTTTTTAAAATATAAAATTGTGTCCGCTTCTACTACGACCTCTGGCAGCTTGTTCCAATCCCTCACCACCCTATGTGTGAAAAGAATTGCCCTCTGGACCCTCTCCCCTCTCACCTTAAACCTGTGTCTTCTAGTTTTAGACTCCCCTCCCTTTTGGAAAAGATGTTGACGAGCTTCTCAAAGAACAAAGAGAATTACAGCACAGGAACAGTCCCTTCGGCCCTCCAAGCCTGCACCAACCATGCTGCCCGACTGAACTAAAACCCCCTACCCTTCCGGGGACCATATCCCTCTATTCCCATCCTATTCATGTATTTGTCCAGACGTTCCGTAAAACTCACTATCGTATCTGCTTCCACGACCTCCCCCGGCAGCGAGTTCCAGGCACCCACCACCCTCTGTGTAAAAAAACTTGCCTTGTACATCTCCTTTAAACCTTGCCCCTCGCACCTTAAACCTATGCCCCCTAGATTTTGAATCTTCCACCCTGGTAAAAAGCTTCTGACTATCCACTCTGTCCATGCCCCTCATAATCTTGTAGAATTCTATCAGGTCGCCCCTCAACCTCCGTCGTTCCAGTGAGAACAAAGCAAGTTTCTCCAATCTCTCCTCAGAGCTAATGCCCTCCATACCAGGCAACATCCTGGTAAATCTTTTCTGAACCCTCTCCAAATTCTCCACATCTTTCTGGTCGTGTGTCGATCAGAATTGAACACTATATTCCAAGTGCGGCCTAACTAAGGTTCTATAAAGCTGCTATATCCATGCCCTCATTATTTTAGAGACCTCTAGAAGAACACCACTAAGCCAACTCAAGGGAAAAAAAGTCCCAGAGTATCCAGCCTCTCATTATAACTCAAACCATCAGGACCC